>NC_066880.1:5094893-5394893 GCF_022985175.1 Labeo rohita | reverse complement strand
TTGCCTAAATATCATTTTTTTTTTTTTTTTTTTCATTTAGTACTGCCCATCAGAAGATACTTGCATGTTTCCCAATTGACAAAATAAGTGAAATTCACTCTGATCTTCAAATTCAAAAAGTTCTCACCCCCCAACTCTTAATGCATTGTGTTTCCTTCTGAAGCATTAGTGAGCATTTGAACCTTTTGGAACAGTTGCATATGAGTCCCTCAGTGTGAAAAGATGGATTTTAAAATCATACAGTCATTGTTGGAAAGGGTTCAAATACACAAAAATGCTGAAGAACCAAAGAATTAGTGGGACCTGCAGGAAGAACAGCAGGCAGTTTAAATGTTAAGGACAAACAAGGGACTCATGAACAACTATCACTAAACAAAAAAACCAAAAAGCACAGCTGTGGATCATTCAGATAACAACACAGTATTAAGAATCAAGTGTAAACTTTTGAAAAGGGTTATTTTTATAAATTCAACCAATTATTTTCTCTTGTGGACTATATGTATACATCTTTTATGTGAGGTATCTTATTCAAGTCAGTACTAAATAAAAAAAATAACATGCATTTTGTTTGTATGAACCCTCTTATTTTGGTAAATAATTAACATTTTGCAGATTCTGCAAGGTGTATGTAAACTTTTGACCTCAACTGTATGTGCCTAAAAACTGGGTGCAGCATTTTCACACAAATTATAAGTCATTTAGAATCTAAATTTACAACCAATTTTACAACAACTTTTTTTTTTGCTTGCGAATATGCAAGCAAATATACAGTGTATAGGAATATAGTTGGTTGTAATAATATAACAACGAATTACGTACAAATTTTAAATATGTAATATTTAAAGTATACTTAGTATACGTTAAATATATAGTACACTTCTTGTCTGGGTTGGTTCTAAACTTTTATGAAAGAATGAACAGTTGCATGCAAATAAGAGCATAAATGTCAAAGCAAATATAGTTCACATTGTGGTTTCTGGCTCCAGAAAAACACTTGGTATATAAAGTGGTTCATTAAAGAAGAAAAAAAAACATCATGTGTTTATGGTAAATATATCAACACTGGGAGCTACAAAATCCAGCCACAAGACAATACAGGCAGGGAAACTTTGCCATTAATTCTAATAATGATGCAGCTGACAGGTCAAATAATGTAATTTTTCTATTGTATTTCATGTACACGAATCTGTCATAAGGTGAAAATTGGCTTTTAGCATGATGCACACGTTTTGGTGCGAGACATGTACGCACTGACAGTGATCTTTAATCACAAACCATTCATATTCGGCGGTGCACTTCCGAATATGCGGTCATAACAACACAACATGAAGCCAGAATCTAATTTTCATGCAGAAAAGTGCCGTAGCCTTCCAAAGAACATCGCCTTTAGCAGATCATAACCCGACCTGATCTTTCCACACACTTATCAAGTAAAATGAGACATTTCAGTATGAATATTATTTCACATTAGTAAAATTCATCGCTGATGGGCCTTGCCTCTGTGTCACTGTCGCCTACTTTTTTTACAAATACATACAGACATGTGGGGAGGAAGAGACTAAACAAATCTCCCAGAGTGAAGTTCCTTCTTAGTAGTGATTAGGGCTTCATTTTATGCCAAATTCATCTTAAAACAGATGGCTCTGTCCCCTGCCGAGCCAAGCACGATTTGAACACCTCACTTTTTCTAACATTTAAAGAGGATTTTCCCTCTAATGAAGTATGAACTTGTGCCCTCCACCCTTTACCCAGTTTTAATGGAGCAAATCACCTGATACATCCTATATGTCACTCCGAGGAGAATGAAATGACATATTAGCATTTGCTTAACTTTGTCAGGTTTCCCAGGACAGGATTTTCTGCAATAGCTGTTTCATTATCAAGCAGGAAAAAATGTGACAATAACAATGGAAAGCTCAAGGCCACAACACATCAGCAAACATGACTTGCGGCACAGAATGAATACTTCGCCACCTTTGGCGGCATCTGCTTTGCATACTTTTCAGAGCGCTTTGCGTAAGACGTCTTAATCAGGACAATGAGCCAAAATTAATGCAAAATAAATAAATAAACAAACACAGTAATGTCACAATGCACATTCAATGAGTTCTGAGACCGTAGCAGATCGTGGTTTAGAGGTAAGAGGAAATGCAAGAAGGCTTTTCTTTTGAATGGCTTTGTTTTTACCTTGAACCAGGGACTTGCTTTTGTCTGTTTTGGATTAATAATTGCAAGACTCTACTAACATTTGTTTACTGCTGTGTGACAGAGAGAGGGTGGAGGATCAGTTGCGTGCCATGGTGTCAAAGGAATAAACAAAATGAAAAAGGAGCGGAAAGAACAATGCTTGCATTTCTTAGGGCTTCTTAGTCAGGCATAAATTGCACTTGGGACACTGTATTGTTTCTTTGCCATGTCCATTAACTTTATCTATCGCAGTGCAAACTGCTTTTTGTTTGTGCACGGGTTTGTATTTCTTAAGAGTGAGGCCTCTCATAACCTGTTACAAAACGCAACAGAATATATATAGTTATTTATGAGGAGACTATACAGACATTTAGCTCTTGAATACATGTATTTATATTTCTATTACTTTTATTTGACTGTGTAAACAATCCATATCAGAACATCTTAGCAACCACATAGCAATGCACTCCAAACAGGAAAATCTCAGCAACCACAAAGAAATGCAGTTCTACAAACTAGGGGTGCGAAATATTGCAGCAAGTCGCTTTCTTAATCAGTGATTAATTGAGTCATTCATTTAAATGATTCATTCAAAATGGCTGATTTATTTAAAAATGAACAGTGTTGGGGAAAGTTACTTTTTACATATTCTTTCCTTTTTTAAAAACTGTTGCTTTAATTATCTTAAAACGGAAAATTAAAAGACATTTGTCTTAAAATATATGCGTTCATTTTAGCGATTATCGTTTGCGACTTAAATCTACATAAAAAAAAAAAAAATAATAATATTAGATCAAGTAAGCACAGAATCAACGTTGCTGCCTGCGATCACGTCAAGGATCAGACAAATTTGCATGTGCATCTTGAAAACCGAATGTTTTGGAAAGTGCTATGCCATGTTTTTCTGTCATCAAGTGGTTTAGAGGAAAATAACATCAAAACCTTTAGCCCCACACAAGATGTGTTTTTGTTTCTTTTTTTGCAAAGTGAGTGACATACTTGATAATGTCAGCTTTCACATTGTTAAAACAACAATTACGGTAAATATCGCACACCCCTACTACAAGCCAGTAAGAACATCTCAGCAACCGCATAGCAACACACTACAAACCAATCAGAACACCTCAGCAACTGCATAGTAACACTCTACAGTCCAATAAGAACACTTAAGTAATCGCATAGCAACGCCCTGCCAACCACCAGTGACATTAAAGAATCATAAGAAAGAGCTTTGCTCTACTCATATTTTCTTTAGAAATTGTGGAACTGTAATTTACTATTTTTGTTTAAATTACATGGTCTGGGTCATAAAAGGAAATAGTTGTATAAAAGGATATGCCAGACTTTCAGAAATATGCTCTGATCAAGATCGGACATCTAAACGATTACTTAGAGCATGATTATTTAGGCAATGGCAAGAAAATGGACAGAGTGGAAATACAGAGCTAAAGCTGCTTAGTTAGAGACTGAGGGTGTCAAGCTGATGTTCATTTTGATTTTTTATTAATTGTTGAAATGCAATTTCTGCAACTTTATCAAATAGAACAATGCTAATAAACAGCTACTACAGCAAAACATTACAGAGTTAACAAATTGATTGCTAATTACGGTTGCAAAGCGGCAGACTATTTCTGTAACTTTCCAAATGTTTCTAAAAATAATTTACAACATTTTCAGAAAGTTCCAAAAAATCCTGGAATGTTTCTTGGAAAGGAACATCCTGGACATGTTTCTTTGTAACTCTATTGCTAACCCATTGCTTACTGATGTTTGTGCCTATGAGTTCCCTCCAAAATGACATCACTTCCTGGAAAATGATGTCAGAGGAAGTGGCTCTTGTTAGTTAAAGGGGTCATCGGATGCCCATTTTCCACAAGTTGATATGAATCTTTAGGGTCTTAATGAAAAGTCTATAATATACTTTGGTTAAAAATTCTCAATGGTTGTGTAAAAACAACACCCTTTTTACCTTGTCAAAATGAGCTCTGCAAAAATCATCCCATTCTGAGGGATTGTTCCTTTAAATGCAAATGAGCTCTGCTCGCCCCACCCCTCTCTTCTCTCTGGTGTTCTGAGAGATTGTTTACTTTAGCCACATTTAGCGCGTTTAGCCGTGAAACTTGCTAACTAGCATGTTATTAGGAAAGGTGATTGCAGAGAATCATTAAAAAAAAAAAAAAAAAACTTATACTCACTTCTGTAAGTGAGTATAGGTAAACTTACAGGTATGTAAGTAAACTTACAGGTGGATGACCAATTAAAACAACATTCCCAAGAAATGTTTTGTTCGAAATGTTTAGATTGAAGAAAGGCCAGCATTTTTTGATCATCAGACTTTTTGTTGTATGAATATTGGAACATCCAATATATCAAAAAGAGAACAAAGTCTCTGCATTTTTTTTAGTTCTAGCACCAAGCATACTTTTTTTTTTTTTTTTTTTTTTTTTTAAATCAACACTTGAATGTGGGTAGGCTTCATTAAAAAAATAAATAAATAAATAACATTTTTAACAAAAAGCTGAGAAAATCAATTTTTTTTGTCTGGACAAAGTAAGTCTGAATTGGATTCAGAATGATGATTGATTGATGGAGTAGATTGCTTCAGTCAACACCCTTAAAGCTTGCACAGTCCTAACCAGTTCCTGGGTCAACATTTCATTGGGTAACGATACACAGTTTTCATTTACATTCTGTTCACACTGCTTCTTCGCAATGTTTTGATCCAGAGATTCAGTACTCTTTCAGATGTGTAACAGCACCTCGTAACATAACAACCCGGAAAATTCCATCAACGGCATAGAAAGAGTTAAAGAAGTTTGAAAATGACAAAAATGGCAATACCCAAATGTAGAGCAATGATTTAAATTCATCCATTTTTAAAAATTGTGAGTTTAATATTTTATCTATTACAACAAATACCGGGGACATTAAAATGCACTACATAACAGAAATAACATGACTTTTTGCAGTGGTAGACAGGGAATTTTGGCATTGGAGACCAAATAGATATCTTATTTTATGAGATAACATTTTTGCAAGCATAAAATATTCATTCCAAGCAGAAGAGTTGATGGATTGACACATAATATGCAACAGCAGGCGGATTTTTTTTTTTTTTTTTTTTTTTTTTTTTTTTTTTTTTTTTTCGGCACGCGTTTATGCAAAAGCTGTGAGCATGAGAACATCACAGCCTCCAGATACTGGCGAAACTCTAGAACACATCAGCATTTTATCGTTTATTACGGAGGAATAAAAGCCTCATTGAGCCTTTGGGAATACCGCAACAAAGCCTCAATTCTGCAATTAAATAATGCGCTACCCTCCTCGGTGTTGAGCAATGTCTGCTCGCAGGAAAAAGGCAATCGCCCGGCTGAGTGTAAATCAAATTCTCTTTCTCTTCCTCTCACTGTCCTGCTTTAGCCTTTCAATCACCATTAAACCCTCCTCTCGCTGTCACTTATGACCACCCACAATTCACCTCTTTCTTCAATCATCTGAGCTAATAACGTAATAAAGACTATACATAATCTCAAAGACACAGGTCGGTGGGTTTAAGCAACTTTATAATGTAACGTTATTTATGACATCATTAGCCAAAGTGCCATCAGTCAACCTCACTTTCTAACCTTTCAAATCTGATAGCTGTAATTTTAAAAGGCAAATGAACCAATATACAACAGTAATTTGATAGGATGTGTATATCTGTGTCATTTTATGTCAACATGAAATCAAAATTAACCCCATTTACTTTCTTAATGCACATTTCTGGTCTTACTGTGCATGATTCATTGAAGTGCATTAAAAAAATTGTCTTTGTAATGTTGCATGAAAATGCAATAATGTCCTTCTGAAACAGTCATTTTCAGCTATCATGAAAAACTTTTTAACCCCATCCTTGCAACCACCTGGCTTCATTTGTACGCAATGAACATATTTTTAATAGTCCAATTAATTCTAGATGGGAAAGACATAAAAATCCTGTTAAATTATGAGTACTGTAACAAAATAAAAATCTACATGCAGTTAAAAACATAAACAGATATTAGGTACAACAACATGCTGTTTTTTCCTAATTCCTTTTGAAATTGACTGCTGAAATCATTACACAGTGGAGATTTGCCTTTGATGCACAAACACCCATTTAATACTAATTTCCTCTGTGTCCCGATTATGTCTCTAGGACAATGAATCCAATATTTTCAAACTTATGACTTGAATTTATTATACCAACAGCTGATTTTCGAATGGTTTGACATTTGAATATAGTTGTTTATGAAGTCATCCGCGACCATAAAAGTCAGTCCATCATCAACAGTGATTAAAATGTATTGCTTTAGGTCAAAACGGCTGGTGGTGACTAATGAAATGTCTCTTCGCAAGGACAAATTATCATAGTTATGACCAAATACGTCGGATTGTCTTGTAAACTGAACTTAAAAAGATTTAATTCATGATGTCTAAATGAAATTGCAAGGAATAAGAACATACCATAATTGCACTGGAAAAGTAATTGAGTAAGACTGTTAGTATTTAATACTCTATAATACTTTAGGAAAAGTACAGAATCCCCTAAATAACAATAGAGTATTTACATGAACCAAATATACACTATAAGTATCAAAACAAAGTAATTACTTCTATACACATGCACTAACAGGGGAAAGAATTGGATAGAAATATTTAAATATCCAGTTGATGTCAAAAGTTTGCATACACCTTGCAGAATCTGCAAAATGTTAATTATTTTTCCAAAATAAGAGGGATCATACAAAATGCATGTTATTTTTCATGCAGTCCTGAACTGAATATGATATTTCACATAAAAGACGTTTACATATAGTCCACAAGAGAAAATAATAGTTGCATTTATAAAAAAAATTGCCCCATTCAAAAGTTTACATACACTTGATTCTTAATATTGTGTTGTTACCTGAATGATCCACATTTTTTTTTTTTTTTTTTTTTTTTTTTTAGTTCATGAGTCCCTTGTTTGTCCTAACAGTTAAACTGCCCACTGTTCTTCAGAAAAATCCTTCAGGTCCCACAAATTCTTTGGTTTTTCAGCATTTTCATGTATTTTAATAGTTTCCAAAAATGACTGTATGATATTGAGACCCATCTTTTCACAATGAGGACAACTGAGAGACTCATATGCAACTATTACAGAAGGTTCAAACACTCACTGATGCTTTAAAAGGAAACACAAGAGCCAGGGGGTGAAAACTTTTGGTATTTGAAGATCAGGGCAAACTTAACTTATTTTGTCTTCTGGGAAACATGTGAGTATCTTCTGTAGCTTCTGAAGGGCAGCACTAAATGGAAAAAAGTTTTCTGTTCAAAAGTTTTCACCCCCGGCTCTTAATGCATCGTTTTTCTGGAGCATTAGTGAGCATTTGAACATACTGTAATAGTTGCATATGAGTCCCTCAAAACAACATGCATTTTGTATGATCCCTCTTATTTTGGTAAAATAATTGACATTTTGCAGATTCTGCAAGGTGTATGTGAACTTTTGACTTCAACTGTACATTTACACACCTGAAAATTTAGTTCAGTTCAGAAATATGTCAGTTTACGGCTGCAAACGGCATTTCATATTGACTCTAAAGCAGAGGGAGCTTCTCAGAAAGTTAAGCTGGATCACATTCACCTCATATCTGAGGATTTCAATCCCAGATGAGCACAAACGAATCATCAGGAGGCCCAAGCGGATCAAGGGTTTATACAGTGTTTACAAAGACGCAGCCGACTGGGCTTTTTCTGTGTGTGTGTGTCCATCCCACAGCAAGCTTTAGTGAGAAAGGCACAGGAAACCATACATACAGAAAGCACAGAAGAGGATCTGTGCCCTTAACAAAGCGCCTGATAAATGAAAAAAATCACTCCGTCTAAAGGAGATGTCTGTGTTGTATGGGAAAATTTGAGATGGGTATTTACAGACTCAGTCCAATAATGATAGAAGTGAGAGCTGCTCCAGATCTTCCCATTCTCACAGTTTTTTTTTTTTTTTACCTGCACTGACATCATCTTTCATTTATCTTCAGCCTTTCTCAGCACAATCTGTTCATCAGCTGCTATCCAAACAGCTTTTCAACAAACCATTTAGCTTCTTCATTGCCTTCGGCTTCACTGTTGTGCTCTTTTTCTTAAAGGAACAGTTCACCCAAAAATAAAAATCTACCATTGCGTTTTAGAATCTAATGCCTTGTTTTCATCCAACAACATTTAATATTAAGATAAAACAAAAATGTGAAATATCCAGGTTGTATACTACATTGCATGTCTACTAAATTCAAGTTGTCAGCATACTAGTTCGGCGTATATTTTCCTTTAGAAAAACTTTAGAAAATGCTTCCATCAGAAAGGTCTCTCTCATTTAAATACCATAATGCATTTTCTAGAAAGGCCATCCATTTTACAGCTTGTTTACGCGAGCTCTTTCTGGCTGACAGGTCGACACTTACTCGCTCCCATTGTGTTATTGACACCCACGTCCACCTCATCTCTTCCCACCACCTATTCTCAGATTAATTCCCCGAAACGACTGCAATCTCATCTGTCTGAGGCAACCTATCATTAGCTCTCAGATCTTTTCAACATAACTTATGAAGACACGGATCTGTGCATGCGAGTCAAGTGAGTTGTTTACCAGGAAAGGATGCAAAAAAAGAGAATATGTTTTTACAGAGATAAGCACAGATGAATGGAAGTACGCTGCATGATACGACTTCAACATCAATATGAAATCACAAACTGAGCCTATTTATGTTATTAATACATGCTTATGGTCTTATTGATATGGAAAATTAATCAGTGCACATTGTCCCAAAATGAAAAAAGGAGCAGACTAATACACTTTACAGAAATTAGGTTAACCAGAAGCAACGCAATGCAATGCACTGCAATAAAAAATTAAATAAAATGATAAAATAAAATAATACTACTGTTTTAAGTACTGCAGCCTTGACCTAACTTAACATTAATGTAATACACAAAAAATAATTGATGTAGGATTTACTTTGAAACCACTTTCGCTTCTAAACTGCTAGTAAATTTCAATAACAGCAAGTAACACATGGAATTAAACATGAATTTTGAAGTAGAAAGACTAAAATAGTACTGTATTTTGCTGTAAAACATACTTAAATGCTGTTTATTTACAACTTTGAAAAATAACCTTTTTACAAACTAGAAAATAACAATAGATTCAGTAACTAGATCAGGTTAACATGATGTTCTTGCTGAACTTGACCTTCAGCCTCATACAGACGAAAAACCTCATCAAAACTTGAGTGCTGGTAGTGTTTCGGACGCAATCTAGTATGAAACACCACTTTTCAAAATCCAATCAATTCCCAAAGGATCAAATCTAGTACTGCCCTACTTTTTTTTCCTCATTGAATATATAATTTCGCTCAGAAATGTCACATTACAGAAGTAAAATGGGTTAGGAACATTGTTTAATGTTAAGTTTGAAATAAAAGAGAATATGCACAATTATATGCACAATTTATACACAATATCATCCATCCCTTCAATCTGATCCCTTCGTTCATAAGCTAAATGGTTAAACTGTCCCTTTAAATATACAACACACTCCATAAATACACAGCAGCTGCAGTAAGAGTCCCATAATGCAATCACAGACTGCTCTCTCCAGTAATCAGCGTCAAATGACCAGACAGAATCTCTCCAGTGACCTGTACACTAATCAAGGTTACCATGTACATAGACCCTGCAAGACACACTGTAATTATCCATTCACTCTCTTCACCAAGCATGTCTAAAGCATTAACAGAGGTTTTGAGAGCCATTGCTATGGATCACTTAACTGGGCTTATTTATGGTCAAGCACACCATGCACTATAGATGTGTTCCTCGCAAAGACTGACATAGAGGTTTTAATGTAATCTACATGCTGTAGGCTGAAAGTTTACTTTTAGCACATTTAGAAGTCATTCTCTTACAGAAAAATGGACCAAAAAAATATTATATCCAGTCAAATTCTCTCTAAAATGAAAGTAGACCCCTATTGGGGTCATGTGTATTTAGGCATTAGGCTGTAAAATATCATTGCTCATAAATGCTTTTTGTCCCAAGTCCAAATGAATAGAGCTACATGCGTTCAGGAGAGATAATTCTATACCAGTATGGATAGTCTAGTACCCAGAATGCAGCAGTACACTTGAGCACTCGAGTAATACTTGACCTTGCTGGGATCAGAAGTGCTGCTTCTGCACCAAATTTGTTCCAAGCTAGATTGAGCCTCTTCTGAATTCCTCATCTAGGGTTGACCTTGCAGGCTGACAGCAAACAGCAGCAGATAATAATGGATTTTGCGCTGGAGAGCTTATCTTAAACAGGCCAATCTTTACCTGTGTGTGTCTAACGACATAACTGGGTTAAAAGAGAGGTCAGCTGTGTGCATTTAATGAGACTCGAGCATGATTGGAAATGTGCACCTGATAAGACTGTTTACAGCCCTGTAGTGTGATGAACGGTAATGCTGTGGGGATGCCATGCTACACATAATGCTCTGGCTCAGATGTTTCATAAAATGAGGTACTGCTTATAAACAATGCGAGCACAGGGCAGTCACAATTGTTGCTGCATTGGTTATATTGGTTTCTCAAAATCAGACTTGGGCAAAGTTTTCAAAAGAGACAAACATTTGTAAATGTAATTTCTCCAAGAGATTTTAAGAAGAATCCACCAAACTTAGCACAGATTCTAACTGATCAGGAAGAGAGGGGCTGATAGATGAATCCTTAGTTGACAATGGATGGATGTATGGATGGATGGATCTTTAGATGGCGATGGATGGATGGATGGATGGATCTTTAGATGGCGTTGGATGGGTGGAGGGATGGATGGATGGACGGACGGAAGGATGGATCCTTAGATGACAATAGATGGATGGATAAATCCTTAGATGGCAATGGATGGATGACAATGGATAGATGGATAAATCCTTAGATAGCAATGGATGGATGACAATGGATGGATGGATGGATGGATGAATCCTTAAATGGCAGTGGATGGATGGATGAATCCTTAGATGGCAATGGATGGATGCATGACCATAGATGGATGGATGGATGGATGAATCCTTAAATGGCGATGGATGGATGGATGGATGGATGGATAGATCTTTAGATGGCGATGGACAGACAGATGGATGGGTAGATGGATGGATGGATGGATGGATGGATGGATAGATGGATCCTTAGATGACAATAGATGGATAGATGGATGGATGAATCCTTAGATGGCAATGGATGGATGGATGGATGAATCCTTAGATGGCAATGGATGGATGGATGGATGGATTGATGAATCCTTAAATGGCGATGGGTGGATGGATGACCATAGATGGATGGATGGATGGATGGATGTATCCTTAGATGGCAGTGGATAGATGGATGACAAAAGATGGATGGTTGGATGGATCCTTAGATGACAGTAGACAAATAGATGGATGGATCCTTTGATGACAGTGTATGGATGGATGGAGGGATGGATGGATGGATGGATGGATGGATGGATCCTTAGATGGCAATGGATGGATGGATGGATGGATGGATGGACTGATCGATCCATAGATGGCAGAGGATGGATGGATGACAAAATATGGATGTTTGGATGGATCCTTAGATGACAATAAATGGATGGATGGCTCCTTAGATGACAACAGATGAATAGATGGATGGATGGATCCTTAGATGACAGTGTCTGGATGGATGGAGGGATGGATGGATGGATGGATGGATGGATGGATGGATGGATGGATCCTTAGATGGCAATGGATGGATGGATGGATGGATGGATGGACTGATCGATCCATAGATGGCAGAGGATGGATGGATGACAAAAGATGGATGTTTGGATGGATCCTTAGATGACAATAAATGGATGGATGGCTCCTTAGATGACAACAGATGAATAGATGGATGGATGGATCCTTAGATGACAGTGTCTGGATGGATGGAGGGATGGATGGATGGATGGCTCCATAGATGACAATAGATGGATGGATGCATGGATCCTTAGGTGGCAGTGGATGGATGGATGGATGGATGGATGACAATAGATGGATGGATGGATGGATGGATGGATGGATGGATGGATGGATGGATGGATGGATCCTTAGATGACAATAGATGGACACATGGATGGATCCCTAGATGACAATAGATAGATGGATGGATGGGAAGATCTTTAGACGACAACAGATGAATAGATGAATGGATGCATGCTTAGATGACAAGATGGATGGATGGATCTTTAGATGACAAGAGATGGGTGGATGGATAGATAGATGGATCCTTAGATAGCAGTGGATGGATGGATGGATCCTTAGATGACAATAGATGGGTGGATGAAATTAACAAAATTTCCACTAAAATTTTTGTGAAACTTCATAGACGTCCAATGAAACTTCTGACTGTAATTATTTCTACCTTGTGGCTTGTGATCAAAATATATTACAAAAAAAGAAAAAAACAAAGAAAAAACGCAAAACAAAAAGCCTACAGACTTCCCCTAAATTGTTATAATTGTAACAACACCAACTTTTATCAAGCTACACCTTTCAAAACTGGTATAAACCTGTTTTGACACGTACTATATCAGCTAAACATTTTGACACTAGTCAGGCTTATGGTTTTCCTGTAGTGGAAGATACAATAGTCCTTTAAATTGTCTATATTCTATTGAAAATTTCTGTCCGTTTATCCCATACAATACCATAATGCTGTATGGAAGTCCTCAAATATATACAAGGGAAATATAACCTTCAAAACTCAGTGCTTACTGTCTATTGTTGTCATGCCAACATTCAAAGTTTGTCTTGTGGAATTGTTCTACTTACAATTGGTTTCTATAGAAAACATGTTTTTCAATAGCTCTAAACATGACAGCTCCTTCATGTTCGTGTGCAGCATTGTGCGATACGCAATCCTTCATAATAGACACTGCAGAGGCAATCAATGCCTTCAGTATTACGCTGAATCCAGTTTAAAGGTTACTTAATCCAAACTCATGATTACATTTGAAGAACTATGATCCAAAATGACCATAAAATGGTGTCAGTTGCATGCAAGAAACCCAAGCACCGCAATAATCCAACACTAGAAACAATCAGACTGCAGTAACCTCACCTCTCCCAAAGCGCATGCCGTTTAGCTCACAAAAACCTGATGCCAAACTAATTTTGCAGATGTGAAGTCATTTGTACGGATAACTCTGGCCCAAATTATGCATGCAAAATGCTAGCAATACAACGGACCATTCTGAATGAATTTAGAAATGAAGACATTTGCAGTGTTAACGTATGCCACAGATGACAAATGCGTTGGCATAAGTTGGTTAAGAAAAAAGGGAATAATGCTGTCATTTATCTGCACTGCCAATATAATACCTTCTACATATTTTAATCCAACTTTTATAATAATGAGATTTCTGCTCGAAGTGCACCGAGGATGGTTAAAAAACGCTAATGTTCCTAGCAGTACAGCTCACTCTTTGCATTGAGGCCAGATGAATTCAGAGTGAGCTGATATTACTGGCTTGAAAGTAAAATTGCCTTTTAACACTTTTCCTTCAACCTGTTCATATAGCTTATTAATATTTTGAACTATGATCCATATTTCTGGCGTAATTTAGATATAGGCAAGGGAAAAAGACATGCTCATCTGTCATGTGTAGAAGCATTAAAGCTTGGCTATCTTGCATCAGTTAATTAATTGCAAGCTGGTACTTTTTATAAATTGCACATAATTAAAATGCTAAATATCACTACGACAACCAGGCTGATTTTTATTTTATTTTATTATTATTTTTTTTTTTTTTTTTTACAGATGTTGCTGATGTCAGCCATCAGTGACCACAATTATCATTTTTACAGTGGAAGTTGCACAGAATATCATGAACCATTCAAAAGTTTTTAATGTTTTTAAAAGATCTTTCATGCTTATCAAGGTTACATTTATTTGATCTAAAACACAGTAAAGACAGTACTATTGTGCTATATATATATATATATATATATATATATATATATATATATATATATATATATATATATATATATATATATTGTTGTGCTGCTAAAAATGTTTTTGAAAACCATGACATACATCTATGCGTGTACAGAAAGTAAAAAAATAAGAGTGTTTATTTGAAATACATTTTTTTTGTAACATTATATTTCAACTTTGATTAAATTGATTTAATTCTCAATGAATTAAAATATTAATTTATTTAATAAAAAGCATATAATCACTTCTGTTCATTATTTGTTTGCAACTTTTCACATGCCTTTTATGCAAATATTTTATTGTCCCCAAAACAGACTTTGAAAAATTTGTTTGTGAAAATTCATCATAAAAATATGAATGACTCTGGTTTTAGAGCTATAAATTATATGCCTAAATTTCAATATGTTTGTGAAAACCATGATATACATCTATGCATTTATAGTACGTTCAAAATAAAAGAGTATTTATTTAAAATATATATTTCTTTTGTAACATTATATTTCACTCCTGATTTAATGTATTCCATTCTCACTAAATTAAATTATTAATTTCATTAAATAAAAAAACATGCTGACCCCAAACCTCTGAATGATAATGTACATATTATGATAGTTATGAAAGTAATTTTTAATTTACAAGCCATAACATATCAGGGAAATACAAAAATTAAGATCACTTCTGTTCATTGTTTGTTTGCAACTTTTCACATGCCTTTTCTGAAAATATTCTACTGTCCCCAAAAACAGAATTTCATTAAAATATGAAAATAGAAAAGGAAAAAAGTTTGTTAAAATTCATTATAAAATACAAATGACTGTGGTTTTAAAGCTATAAATCTATGCACCTAATAATTTATTTGCAAATTATTCTGAAAAAAATAGAACCAATTATGCCTTCCCCTAGTTGTGAAATCTTTTCCACCATGCCTAATGTTTTTTAGAAATTGGTGTATTTGGATACCAAAGGAACAACAATGTTTGACACTAAAGCACTTGAGATTAAAAATTAGCCAGAAAACAAAGAAGTCCAAAAACGTCCACTTCCAGAACAACAATTTACAAATAATTTACTCACCCCCTTGTCATCCAAGATGTTCATGTTTTTCTGTCTTCAGTCAAATTATGGTTTTTGAAGAAAGCATTTCAGGATTTTCCTCCATATAATGGACTTCATTGGTGCCCTGATTTTGAACTTCCAAAGTGCTTTTTAAAATCAGCTTCAAAGGGCCCAAATGATCCCAGCCGAGGAAGAAGAGTCTTATCTAGCGAAACGATCGGTCATTTTTTAGATAAATAAAAATTTATATGCTTTTTAAGCTTGTGTAGCACAGGCTCTGGGATGTGCGTCCATGATACTACAAATTAGTAATGGGTCATCCTTGAACGATTCTTTCATTTTGAACGAATCTTTAATGTGACTCGGGAAGAACGAGTCGTCTCGGGGAGTGATTCGTTCAGTCGCGCATGCACAACATCCTATTAGGTTCTGTACAGGAATTAGTTCACCTGTTTCGAGGCTTCGGGTTTTTCGAGTTGTTCGTTCATCTTATGGGGCTGTCACGTGATGAACGAATGACTCAAACCCGAAAACTTGTCAGATAAGAGGTGAGGTGAGCTAATCATAGACTAAAGACCCAGGTAAAGAATGAATTCATCTTTTCTCTTTCTTATAGCATTACAGTTTTGTCTTGTTTGTAGAGTGATCAACGTTTGTGTAAGCAGTAGATGTGTTAGGGAAGTAACACGTAACATTTTAATTATATTTTGCTAAAATGAACGAAATGACTCAAAAAAAAGATTAGTTCATTTTGCTGAACGAGACTCAAAGGTCCAAGTGAGTAAAATGATCCGAACTTCCCATCACTACTACGAATCACGTGCAAGTTCATCGTCTGTGTACTGAGTATGGCGAAAAACTACATCTTATTTTCTCCTACAACTTGAGAGGAGGACATTGTTGTACCTTTTTGTTTGTAAACAGCGTTTACAAGCTTACTTACACTTTCTTAGTCTTTGCGTGTTTGCTTTGTAAACACTGGGTCTGTAGGTCTGCGTGACCTTTCAACGTGATTCAATAGTATGTAGCGTTATGAACATGCATCCCAGAGCCTGTGCTACACAAGCTTTTGTGCTTAAAAAAATAACAATTTTTATTTTCCAAAAAAAAATGACCAAACGTTTCGCTAGATAAGACCCTTCTTTCTCAGCTGGGATCGTTTAGAGCCCTTTGAACTGCATTTAAACTACATTTTGGAAGTTCAAAATCGGGGCACCAATGAAGTCTATTATATGGAGAAAAATCCTGAAACGTTTTCCTCAAAAACCATAATTCCTTCACGACTGAAGACAGAAAGACATGAACATCTTGAATGACAAGGGGGTGAGTAAATTATCTGTGAGTTTTCTGGAAGTGGACTTCTACTTTAAACATATTAAAACAAATTAACTTTGAGATGGAAAAGTATAGAAAAGTGTAACAGACTTTGTCTAGCATTCCTGAAGGGAAAAGTGCCCATAAATAGATACCGTAAAAGCTACTGTCAGATTTGTCCTTTGAGATTGATGGACTTTGACTGATTGTTTATAGGCAGCTTTTCCTCTTTTCTTTTGTTAGTTATGTAAGTGCATTGCTGCAGTTTTGATGCGGAAGTACAATGTAGTATTCCTTAATTGCTTGTGATTAGATCAGCCGTTTATCCACCTGAGACTGCTTCCATCTGTCGGGGCTGGTGTGTTTGTTTCATAAAACACTCACACACACACACGGAAGCACGTCAGTATTCCACCTCATGAGCAAAAACAAGACTCACAAAAAACTCTATCACGCTTCCTCTGTACCACATAATCAAACAGCGAACTGTACGACAAACTACAGGAGTGTGAGACCGATTTCATGGTTTCCAGTGAATCTGCACCCCAGAGCATCAGAAATGTGACAAACACAAAATACAAACACTATGGCTCTGCCCCATCACTCAAAAACACACATATTCTAACAAAACAAACACAGACCTGGTTCCATTCTCCTATTTTTGTCAACACTATAGACATAATGTTTGTAAAACACATATCCAGATCTCAACATACCTATTTATGAATATTCCTCACCGAACACAGCCATTCCTACAGCAACTGATGATTTTTATACAACTGGTCAAAAGTTTGGAATAATTTAGAATTAGTAATGATTTTGAAAGAAGTCTCTTATATTCTCTTATATTCACAATGGCATTCAAAAGTTTGGGATTAGTAATATTGTTTTTTTGTTTTTTTTTTAAGTTTCTTTTGCTCATTAAGGCTGCATTTATTTTATTAAAAATACAGCAAAAAAGTAATATTGTGAAATATTATTTCAATGTAAAATAACAGTTTTCTATGAAAGTAAATATATTTTAAAATGTAATTTATTCCTGTGATGAAAAGCTGAATTTTCAGCAATATTACTCCATTTGTCATTGTCACATGATCCTGAATTATATTGTTAGAAAAAAAATCAATTTTGAATAAATGCTATTCTTTTTAAACGTTTATTTATCAAATAATTCTGAAAAATACCATTAAAAAGTCTTGTGTAAAAAAAGGATGCATTAAAATGATCATAAGTAACAGTAGACATTTTTAATGTTCTTAAAGATTTATATTTAAAATAAATGCTGTTCCTCATAACTTTTTTGAAAGAAAATGAATCACAGTTTTAGACATATTAAGCAGCAAAAATTTGATATTAGTAAAAACATTATAAATAACTGAGAACATTTATTAATAATTGAGCATCAGTAATAATTGAGCACCAAATTAGCATATTTTACTGAAGGATCATGTAACACTAAAGACTGGAGTAATAAGTAGCTTTGCATCACAGCAATAATTTACATTTTAAAATATATTCACATAGAAAGCAGTTATTGTAAATAGTAAAAATATTTCAAAATATTACTGTTTTTACTGTACATTTAATTAAATAAATGCAGCCTTAGCAAGCAAGAGAGACTTCTTCCAAATTATAAATATATATAAATATATATATATATATATATATATATATATATATATATATATATATATATATATATATATATATATAATAATATATATATAATAATCTATTAAAAAAAGGTGACTTTTTATCTCACAATTCTGACTTTTTTCGAACGATTGCAAGTTTACATCTCACAATTCTGAACTGGAAGACATAAACTTGCAATTGTGAGAAAAAAAAAATCAGAATTACAAGATAAAAGCTTGCATTTGTGAGAAAAAAAAGTCAGAATTGTAAGTATATCTAATAATTCTGATTTCATAACTCAAAATTGCAAGTTTATATCTCACAATTCTGAGAAAAAAGAAGTCTGAATTAAGAGTTTGTATCACGCAATTCTGATGAAAAAAGTCATAATTGTGAGATAACGAGTTGCAATAACCTTTTTTAAAAACTTTTATTCAGTGGCAGAAATGGGCTTTCATATTCACATATATTTTGTGATTTATATATATATATATATATATATATATATATATATATACATATGATATAAGATTTTGGTCACACCACCCACCTCTAATGGATCATGGATCCGTACCACACACACAGAGTCATATATTTATCCTCTTGCGCAGATGTCTGCCTTTTCACATCCATAAACACATAAACAGATCCATAAACACATATACGCTCATAAGGGTTTGAAGCAAATGACTCTAGTGCTGGTTTCCTCAGCCTCCTTGCACACTGGGGAATGTATTTATTTAACTGAATTGGCTGAGTGTTTAGGGCCGGTCTGACTATATTAGCATGCAGCGAGTGTGCAGGAACGCTGGTCCTCAAGGGGTTTCGGTATCCTAGTGTGTAAGAAATATCCTGACATATCCTTTGCAAACCAAACATGCATTTAATTACTGGACAGACACCATGTAGAGAACCGTATGATCATGCACACACTTAAACACAGAAACACACATGTAGAGAGCTGAGCTTATAAACCACACATATCATTAAGATAAGCACACTAACAGATCAATGAGATCTGCTCAGGGCTTTGAAAACACTATAAATAGGGGGCAGACACATTTTTAAAAACGCTTCTCTTGATCCTCTCTGAAAGAATTACAGCTTTTAATAATTACTGGTTGTGTAACCACTAAAAGGACTGCTGAAGAAGTCATTTTGACAGGTTGATTCTTCGCTTATGGCTCCGAATGATAATAGAGCCTTTATTTATTCCTCCAGTATATTAGGACCCTATTGAATCCGCAGGCGGTTGAACAGGCCTCTAATTGTCCCTATTGTGAGAGCAGGCCAGTATTTGACTGTTGCTCTCTCAGCACCTGTTGACTGAGACAATAACATGTAAAATCCAGTGCTTATCTTTACTTGAGATATTTAAGCTGAAAATAGCATAATAGAGGAATCTAAGCCTTTTTATATACTGGCACTATTTGCAAAGCTGATGCATGAAGACATAAATTGCAATGTAATTTTCTATTTGTTGAAATAAAAAGCATTTTTATTTAAGAAAGCTTCAAAAATTGGGAATAATTCACCCAAAAAATGAACTGTGACAATGTATTCACCCTCAGGCCATCCAAGTAGAAGACAAGTTTTTCTTCATCTGAAGAAATATATCACTTGCTCACCAGTGGAGCCTCTGTAGTGAATGGGTGCCGCCAGAAGGGGAGTCCAAGCAGCTGATAAAAACATCACAATAATCCAAGTAATCCACACGACTTCAGTCCATCATTTAATGTCTTGTGAAGCGAAAAGCTGCATGCCATCCCCTGTTGTCCTCTGACATCAAAATCTACAAACATATTTGTTTAGAAATGTTTTGAGCTGTTTCCACGTGTAAACAGTGCTTGACCTGTGCATATTTCTCTCCTGATTCAGACAAGATGACTTTTTCAGTGGAGATAGCAATATTAAGGATAGAGGCCAGAAGTTAAAAACACAGCTTTTTATTTCACAAGATGTTAACTGGTGGTTTGTGGATTATTGCAATGTTTTTATTAGCTGTTTGGACTCTCATTTGGCACCCGTTCACTGCAAAAGATCCACTGGTGAGTGAGTGATATAATAACCAAAAAAATCTCTAAATCTGTTCCCATGAAGAAATACATTTATCTACAACTTGGATGGCCTTCGGTTGAGTACATTTTTAGCATGTTTTTTTTTTTTTTTTTTTTGGATCAACTATTTCTTTACAAAGGCAAAAATATTTAAAATTAAAAACAAAAAAGAAAAAGAAAGAAAGAAAAGGCAGGCAGATCTGTGCGATAATAAATATTCAAAAAGATTCTTAAAATACCTTTATTATTTTTGTAATTGAGTAATTGGTTGATTATTCTAATTGAGTAATCAGATCATTTGAATTAATATTGTGAACATAATACTTATAATTTTAAGTGAACAATAGCCTTTAAAATGACTTAAAATACAATAGCAATGAGGCAATAATAATTAGTTAATAAAGTATCAAGAGCAAGTAATCACATGGTTTGATCAAAACTGTTAAAATAGAGCTAACTTACGCTACGCATTATAACAAATGACTGCACATGGCTTGACTGGGTAATAGCGAATGTTAAAATTTATATTGTACATTTAAAAACACATTAGAATGGAGAACGCTTGCTGTGACATGAACTGCCATATCTGCTGTCATGAGTGGAGAATGGATCTAAAATGAAGCGCAATTTTATGCTTTAACTTCAAAATCTGGCTTTGTAGTTTGTATTTATTATTTATTACAGTTTTATAATTTCCGATCCACATGAATTTGTAAGTGCTCATGCTGTGAATAACACATTTGGAAATGTAATTTAATATGTGATATGACTCATTTCGATCACTGGCTTTATTCATAAAGCAACTCATCTGATTTACTGTTCAGCAGCCTTATTTGTAATAAATTGTGTATTTGTTTAATTTAAGTCCAGTAAAACTTATTTCACTTCATCTCTTAATGAAAATACTGTCGCTCTGCGTATATTGCAAATGCCTCTCTTAGTTAACCTGATTCATATAACCAGCTAGTTCAAAGAGAGCTCCATGACTGAACTGTGATCCGATTAACATGGTCCCTACGCAATGTTTATTGCTCCCCACTCCTTGAGCAGTGGTAATCGAAATTTACTTTACTTGGGAATATTCATTCATGGATTTGCACTATGCCACCACCTGCATCATATTCACACACAGACTAAACTTACTAGAGAAGTGTGACATAATATACCTCTGTAAATAAATGCAATTTAAATTCATGCCTTGCACACTTTAATGCTCGTTGCATGGAACATATACGCTGTCTTCGAACTGTAATCAGGGCGGAATATTTAAAGTTCGCAGGGCACTTACTTTTGTATAGAACAGACATCCGAGATATACACAAAATGTGCAGAGCGGTGGTTCACTTACATGATCAACTGGCTGAGATCAAGCTATGGTGTGTTTATTTTATCTGGTAGATATATCAGTGCCACCTAGTTATTAAAAACTGCAAAAGGGAAATTAATTCGGTCCTGTGTGTGGTACAGTAAAAGGCGGCCGTATGATTTCTGTGAGTGTGTCGTGTTCTGGTCACACGACTGAGTGCTCGAATGAACGCAATGGATTCCAATATTAGTACATTTATTCTAAGCAAGTGCAAGTAGCTCTTAAAAATATTAACGCAAATTCAGTCGTTTTTCCTCTAGTGATTTTACACTATTTAGCGTGTCCTAAAACATGGCAGCGACTACCCAGAATGCAATGCGCAGTGACGTAGATTCCCATGCTCTATTTTGAAATCGCGATGAACTGCCTGAAGAAGATACTAATGTATTCTCCTGCCTTTGCATAGGTTTATACATGGTTTAGCTAACAAATCTGATGAAATGGCGTTCCCAGATGAATGTAAAAATAAACTGAAACTCACAACAATATGCAGAGATGGAATGTGAGAAGCTCCACACATGTAAACGATAACGTTTGTGTGGAGCAGCATTTACTGTGAACGGAGCTGCTGTGAGATGCACGCAAGTAACCCATTATGCTTTATTGTGATTTTTAAATAGGTTTAATATATCATGCAGCCTTGAAAAACTCCTGTCCATGGAATGCACCACTTCCGGTATTTTTTTTTTTAAATCCAGTACTGGAAAGGAATTGAGGAATCGTGACAACCCTAGTATGCACTCAACCTCTCCATGCTTTCTATTTCTCCCTTGCTATTTTTTTTCTAATTTGGCAGAATTTTGCATGTAAACACATATTTCTCACTTTATCACTCTTATGTGCTTGTCAGTTTATGCTAAACGGTTTGTACTTGTCGTGCGTGTGTGAAAAAAAAAAAAGAGCAAGCGTGTTTCTTCTGAGAATGTAATGAGCATCTGGAAAGGCTGCTTAGTCCGGTTTGTGTTCTGTTTTGCCTGAACTTATCAAAGAGAAACAATATGTTCTCACCACTTGTATGTAGATATTCGTGAGGTTTCTCAAGGACCCAGTCGGTACATGAATCCCGTTTGTGTAATTGATTTCTATTGTTATGCTAATTTGATTTTTAATTAGTATCACCTAACTTTTTCACTTCTAGTTATTACTAAAGTGATTGCCGAGTTTTAGCCCTTTTGAAAATCTCCCTTTTCTTTTCTGTACCTCTATTCTCTTTCTTTTTATTCATTTCTGAATGAGCAGATATATGACAATGAAGCAGGCTGATAATTAAGCTCTGTTTCTGATTTACGGTGCGCTCTAGATATTATGCAGATTGGGGAAAACAAAAGCTTTTTTTTTTGACTGTCTTGACTGTCTCAACTTCGGCAAAATCTTTGATTGATGCTCCCTCAGATGAGAGACATGCATATGATTAATGAGGCTGTACAGCACTGATACACAAAATTAATACCATATTACTGATTTGTCTGCATTCAAACGCAATTCACCTTAATGCAAATGAAACTGGATTGAACTGAATTTATGATGCAGCAAATGTGGTGTACGTTTGAATGTAGAATTGAATACAGAAACAGAATGAAATGTATAGAACTGCTGCAAAATAAAATAAAATACAATTTATTTTCCAAATAAAAATTAAAATTAAATTAAAAATTCAAATAATTAATAAAAAATAAACAAATTCATAAAACCTGGTAGTCATAGATATTGACTGAAATTGAAAATATTATCAAAATGATTTCAAATCAAAATTTTGCTACCATCAGTCAGTTTTACAGACTAGCACAGCAAACCAGAAAATATGAGAAGTCTGCTGTAAAATTTAGCTTGAGGGCTGGAAATCAGGGGGATAAATAAATACATAAAATAAATAAATAAATAATGAGAGGGATTTGGGCAAAGCGAAAAACAGAGAGAAGACACGCAACATACTGTGCAGATAGATTTAGGTCAGGTTCATCTACCTGCAGGCTAACATAGCAAATCAGATCCTCAGAGTTCAAATCAAAAGAAAATCTTTTTAAGTATGCTGAAGTGCAACGTCAGTGACTAAACACTAAAGTTTTCTGTCAGAAATAATTACATTATAAACTTCCAGACTCTTATGTAAAGTTTAAACATTATACAAGCTATTCTTATCTGTGTAAGTACTGTAATCTGCGTCTACATTGATTCTTCACTTGCAGTTATAACATTTTGTAATTTAGCACGCTTCATTTCAATTCACTGCTTTCTTCCACTAACTGAATTAAAACATACTCTGAAACAAATAAGGCAATGTTTTGCAACTCCAGACATATGGTCATTTTGCAACATTTTGACCACTCAGTGTATTCTAGATGCATATTATATAATTCTTTTCTCTTTCTTTTCCCTTATTTAGTTGCACACTGATTTGGATAAAGGGGAGAGTGCAGTGAAATACACTCTCTCAGGCGAGGGCGCTGGAACCATCTTCACCATTGACCAGATCACCGGGGACATACACGCTTTACGTAGTCTGGATCGAGAGGAGAAGCCTTACTATACGCTACGAGCTCAAGCGGTGGACATCGAGACCAACCGACCGCTGGAACCAGAGTCAGAGTTTGTCATCAAAGTGCAGGACATCAACGACAATGAGCCAAAGTTTCTAGAAGGGCCCTACACGGCTAGTGTACCTGAGATGTCACCTGTGGGTAAGAAGCCCATTAAGATATTTCACTCATGGAAATACTGCAGTAAGGTGAAAACACTAATTTAGTTAATGCTTTAGGAATCATGAACTAACAAAATTTTTTACAGCATTTAGTATTCTAGAAAAATTGTATTATATAAATGAATATTACAATTTATAGATGTCATTTTTTTAAAATTTCTATTATATTTGTATAGTTTTACACCATGGAGGCCAATCAATGAAGCCTTTACAAGGATGATAGTTGGCATAGAATTGGGAAATTTTATTGATTTATTTATTCATTCTTTTATAATAAAATAAAATAAAATAAATAGGTTTACAAGGGTGATCATGGTATCACTGTATTACAAAATTGGCATATTGAAGCTTATTCTTCAGCATAATAGAACAATGTAACCAAACATTGGAGCAAAACTAAACTGCGCTAAACTAACATGAAATACAAAAATAAAATAAATCAATAAAGTCATGGTTTTACACTACAGAAGCCAATCAATGAAGCCTTTACAAGGATGATAGTTGGCATAAAACTTGGTTTATTTATTTATTTATTTATTATTTTAAAATAAAATAAAATAAAATAAAATAAAATAAAATAAAATAAAATAAAATAAAATAAAATAAAATAAAATAAAATAAAATAAAATAAAATAGTGGAATGATGCAAACAAATGTTTGCGCAAAACCACACTAAAATGAAATAAAATGGTAAACATTAAAAAAAAAAAAAGAAAGAAAGAAAGAAAGAACAAATAAATAAATAAAATATAAAATATACAATTTAATTACATGTAAAAAATAAAATAAAATAATACAAATAAATAATTAATAAAAATAAAAACATAATTTAATCTACAAAAGCCAACCAATGAAGCCTAAAGGTATAAACTAAACTAAACTAAACTAAACTAAAAACATAATTTAACCTACGAAAGCCAATCGATGAAGCCTAAAGGTATAAAATAATATACACTAAAATAAAATTAAGATAATAATAATAAAAAATTAATAAAATAAATAAATCAATAAAGTCATAGTTTTAAACTATGGAAGCCAAACAATGAATCCTTAAGGTTACAAGGAGGATAGTTGGCATAAAATTGGGAAATTTATTATTCAGCATAGTGGAACAAAGCAAACAAATGTTTAAGCAAAACTACGCTAAAGTGAAATAAAATTGTAAACATTCAAAAAAAAAAAAAAAAAAAAAAAGAAAGAAGGAACAAACAAACAAATAATAAAATAAAAATAAAATAAAAATATAAAATATACAATTAGTATATATGTATAGTATATATTAGTAGTATAATTAATTAAAATATTTAATTAGCATGATTTAACCTATGAAAACCAATCAGCGAAGCCTAAAGGAATAAAGTAAAATAAAATAAAATAAAATAAAATAAAATAAAATAAAATAAAATAAAATAAAATAAAATAAAAATGGTGGAACATTGCAAAAAGATGTTTGAGCAAAACTGCACTCAAATTAAATTAAATGGTAAAAATTCAAAAAAAGGAAGAGGGAAGGAAGGAAGGAAAGGAAAGAAAGAAAGAAAGAAAGAAAGAAAGAAAGAAAGAAAGAAAGAAAGAAAGAAAGAAAGCAAGAGAAAAAAAAGAAAGAAAATGGAAGCCAATCATTGAAGCATACATGTTTCAAGGATAATTGTCATCGTGTCACAGCTGGAGGTCATATTTTTTTCTCATGTTATGGGGTTTGCCAAATATTCATTGGTGTGGCAGAGGGGAGCTAATCCAGACATTACTGTGTGCCGTCAGATAATGAGAAGTGCATGGGCTCCAAATCCCCACCAAACTGGATTACACAGCCCTAGTAGGATTTCTCATCTCACATGGTAGAAACCTTGATTGTATTACTGATTATTTCACCAAGGCATCTGCTGTGGGTGATGATGGCAGCGGGACCTTATTTTGTTACTGTCTCTGCTTCTCTAAAAAGGCTGGTCTCTAAAGCCGGCCAGAAGTTGTATTGATTTCCACACAGCCTAATCCAATCGCTATAACTACCAGCCGATCAATGTAGCGCTATCCTCTTGCATTCATGGAACACATTGCAGAGCTTGTTAAAGTCATAATGGCCTCCATTATTTGGACAAATATTCTTAATCATGATGTCAAATATGATTGCAGACGATGCATCAATCCCTGAGGCCACACTGGGGAGCGATGTAATATGACGCTACGTTCACTGCAAACATGATGGTCAATGAAATGCTGCTTTCCTTGCATTATATAACATGTAACTGGATGCTTCACAGACTTATAGTCAAAATGAGAGACAGCGGCAAAGAAGAAAGTTTGTTTGTTCACCAGGTTAGTTGGAAATATCACATAAGGGCCAACAGTTGTTGTTTGCACTCATTGCATGCTATAAATATTAAAACTATTTATAACAGGCTTCAATAAGTCTAAAAATTCCCATATCATTTTTACAAACATGGCATAACGGAGCCCATTTTTTTTTAGCAGAGTGGAACAATGCAGAAAAATGTTGTAGGAAAAATTAAAGCTAAATTTATTTAAATTAAAAATTAATTTATGAAAGTCAATCAATGAAGCCTAAAAGTATTGAGAGAAAAAAAAAAAAAGAATTAGGCTTCACTAGAAATAAAATTTAAAAAAAAAATAAAACACTATTTAACCTACGAAAGCCAATAAAATAAAATAATAAAATAAAATAAATAAAAACAAATAAAATAAAACATAATTTCACCTATGAAAGCCAATCAATGAAGCCTAAAGGTATATATAAAAAAGTAATTAAATTGAAAATGAAAATTAAACAAAAATAAAATTCAATTAAATTAAATAAATAAATAAATTAAAACCAAATTTAACCTATGAAAGCTAATCAATGAAACCTGAAGATATTTAAATAGTAATAATAATAACATAAAATAAAATAATTTTACATAAGAAAGCCAATCAATGAAACCTAATTAAATTAAATAAAATAAATAAATAAAATAAATCAAAATTTAACCTATGAAAGCTAATCAATGAAACCTAAAGATATTTAAAAAGTAATGAAATGAAATGAAATGAAATGAAATGAAATTAAAATGTGATTCTCCAGAAAGAAATTGTCAACAAGTTTACCGCTATTTTGACAGATAAAACATGAAGCCAATAAATTTAAATTTGCAACATGCTTTTCAAGCAGTCTTATTTTTATAATAAAAGATATTTTTAAGCAGGTGAACACTTGTGTAATATAGCATCAGACTGCCACAAATAACTTTTTTTTTTGCCTCATTCCTTGAACACAATCCACAATTCAGCTCCATTGTCTTCCAAAGAAAGAGCCTGAAACTCATAATTTCCATTCAGTTCACTTTAAACCAATTGAATTCCATTCTGTGTTATTTGTAATGAATAGAAATTTGACTGCAATAACATGGTGCCATAAACAGAGGCAGTAATTTTCCGGCACTCGCAATCATTTGTCGTCACAGGCCCTGAGAGAGTTCAGTCGTAAACGAAAGCATTCAGAGACCATTTTAGGGAAAGCAAAATTCTGTGGAACTGCTCATAATCCACAAGTGTCTGATAAGACATCTGTTGTGCTTCAACATTGCTGTAGAATGAAATGGAAGTAAACAAAAAACAACATGAGGTTATCTTAAAATGTTAAAATGATGTTTTTGTCTTCATCTGCCCTATATTTTTGTGTAATTTACTTTCACAGTATACAAGTGTCTTTATTGTTGAGTGGTCTGTTATACCATGTAATTAAGTTGGTCTATTTAAGTGGCTCCCTGTGGTTGCAGAGAGCAGCGCTGTGAAATACCATCACACTTTAAAACTCAGTGGAATTTTGAACTCCATGGATGATTCCATGTCTAATATCTTTCAGATCATCTATGCGCTAATATGCTTGTAAAAAAAAGGTTAAACGAACTGGTTTTATTTATTTATTTAGTAGAAGTACTAGTAGCAGGAATAGGAGTAGTATAATAAAATATTCTCATAAAATAATAATAATGGCACAAAAAAATGTCACACTTATTGCTACTGGATACTGGACTGACATACGGGTCAAGGATGTCCCATTTTGGTGTCTGCTTCAAATTAAATTTACAAAAGTGATTTTACACAGGAAGCATATTAAATGAAAGTAAAATGTTTACTGTAATGTTTCAAATACATTTTATGAAAATAATAATGTCAAAATATGATTGAAATAATGTTCCATTGTCCAGATATATTTTTGTAAACCTGAATTTAAAAAAATATATACATCAACGAAAAAGTGATCAAACAAATGTATTATACTAATTTTATATTTTTTGTAATTAAATAGAGCACATATATGCTTCTGAATATATAAATATAAAAGCAAACCTAAATATATAGTTAAAAGTCTAGATATACAGAGGTAAATTTTTTAAGTATTTATAAATCTGAATATATAAATGCAAATCAGAATATGTCTGAATATATAAATGCATACTGTGAATATATACTTAGAAATCAAAATACATAAATGTAAACTGAATATAGATGTTTACATGAATATATAGGTGTAAATATGAACAAGTAAAACATAAATGTAAATTGTTAATATATAAATTCTGAAAATTGTGAGAATAATTCTGAAAATATAATTGTAAATTGGAATATATCCTGATATCCTTTTAAACTACACATTCATATTTACTTATATACATATATTCATGATAAACATTTATATATTCAGTTTTGTATCTATATATTCAGACTTGTATCCATATTTTGCTATTTACATTTATATATTCAGAATTATAACGACATATTCACAATTTACATGTATATATTCAGACATCTAACTATATACACAGATTTACTCAATACATTTAGATTTATAAATATGTATTCTGATTTGTATCTGAATATTCCGATTTATAACTATATAATCTGATTTACTTCTATATACTCAGATTTATAACTATACATTCAGATCTACTTCTGTTTATTCAGACTTCTAAACTACATATTCATATTTACTCATACTTATATTAATGACAAACATTTACATATTCAGTTTCGTATCTATATATTCAGACTTGTATCTGTATTTTGTTGTGTACATTTGTATATTCAGAATTACAACTACATACATTTACAATTTACATTTATATATTTAGACATAACTATATATACCAGTTTACTTCTATATATTTAGCTTAATATGTATTCTGATTTGTATCTGAATATTCTGATTTATAACTATATAATCTTCATATTTCATTATATTTCATATTTACCTATATACATATATTCATGATTAACATTTATATATTTAGACTTACAACTATATATACAGATTTACTTTTATACCTTCAGATTTATGAATTTAGAAATATGCATTCTGATTTGTATCTGAATATTCCGATTTATAACTATATAATCTGATTAACTTCTATATATTCAGACTTAGAAGTAAATCTGAACGTATAGTTATAGTTATTCAGACTTTTAAACTACATATTCATATTAACTTATATAAATATATTTTTATGACAAACTTTTATATTCAGTTTTGTATCTATATATTCAGTCTTATATCTATATTTTGTTATTTACATTTATATATTCAGAATTAACTACGTATACAAAATCTGCATTTATATATTTAGACTTATAATTACATATACATAGATTTACTTCTATATCTTCAGATTTATAAATATGTATTCTGATTTGGACCTGAATATTCCAATTTATAACTATATAATCTAATTTGCATCTATATATTCAGACTTCTATTTATTCAGACTTTTAAATTACATATTCATATTTATTTATATACATATATTCATGACTTTATATATTCAGACTTGTATCTATATTTTGCTATTTACATTTATATATTCAGAATTACAATTACATATTCACAATTTACATTTATATTTTTAGACTTACAACTGTATATACAGATTTACTTCTATATCTTCAGATTTATGAATCCATAAATATGCATTCTGATTTGTATCTAAATATTCAGATTTATAACTATATAATCTGATTTACTTCTATATATTCGGACTTAGAAGTAAATCTAAACGTATAGTTACATTTATTCAGACTTTTAAACTACATATTCGCATTTACTTATATTTATGACAAACTTTTATATTCAGTTTTGTATTTATATATTCAGTCTTATATCTATATTTTGTTAGTTACATTTATATATTCATAGTTAAATACATATTCAAAATTAGCATTTATATATTTAGACTTATAATTACATACACAGATTTACTTCTATATCTTCAGATTTATATGTATTCTGATTTGTACATGAATATTCCAATTTATAACTATATAATCTAATTTACTTCTATATATTCAGATTATAACTATACATTCAGATTTACTTTTATTTATTCAGACTTTTAAACTACATATTCTTATTTACTTATATACATATATAATTATGAGTAACACTTATATATTCAGTTTCATATCTATATATTCAGACTTACATCTAAATTTTCTTATTTACCTTGTATATTCAGAATTAACTACATATTCAAAATTTGCTTTTATACATTTAGACTTATAATTACATGTATACAGATTTACTTCTATATCTTCAGATTTATAAATATGTAATTTATAACTATATAATCTGATTTACTTCTATATATTCAGACTTATAACCACACATTCAGATTCACTTCTAAAGGGGATGCCCAAGATGCTTAATTATAGAATAAAGATCTGTCTAAATTAAAACAGTGCACAAGTTATTACTGTGGTGTATCACTGCTGGATTATCCACATGATATCCTCACACTCTTGAATATACCTGAGGATAAAACAATTGAAAATGCAGAGTGCATAGAAAGTTTAATTACATTTTATGTAAGCTGATACTGTAAGAATGAAAACTGCAGGTGAGAAAGCACTCGTTACAACACCATGCAGAATATCGCTGATTAAATAGCCTTTCATCAGTTAAACAGAAAGAAAACGTCAGTTTTGTTTAGATTAAAGCTTTTTCAAATTAAAGCTTATGAGTTTAAAGAGGTTCTAGAAATAGTGGAAATGCCACGCATTCAAACAAACAAAAGAAATAAGAAAAGCTTTGCATGGCAGGAGGTAAAGTCTGACATACGATTCGGTGTCGAGCGTAATAAACTACATGCCCTATCCAGCACCAAAGCCCTTTTCATGTTGCTTCCCTTGAGGATGACAGATCAGGGTAATTCACTTTCAGATTGCCTTTTCCTTGATCTGAATGGCAATGGAATGAAATGAAACCCTCCCCTTCCCAGCTGAATCAAAGCTACTCATGATCTCAGATAGCGAAATGTGAATAGACCGGTTTATAAGTATACCATAGTCCCCACTGAAGCTATAGACCTATTCTCTGCAATTTTGATTGTGGCTGCTGCCAACACAAAGGCATAACCGAGCCTTGCGGTTGCACACAAACAAGAGGCTTTTTCCATATTTCTTGACTTGGGATGTATTTTTCATTGGGTTACAGGATTTAGCTCTGACAGAATGTGACTGTCTAATTTGGAGGTCACTTAAAGGACTGGAACTGTATGGGTTTTTAATGCTTTTCAACTCTAAGTGTGGAGGCCAGAATAATCTGAACACATATCGATGTGTGCTGAGAGAACTCAAAAAAAAAAAAACAAAAAAAAGATAGAAATCAAAGGTAATTGCATCAGCTGGCTGAAAAGGACTTCCATTGGGAAATGGCCTTGATTTAAAATCTGTACAATTACCTCTCAGTTCCTTTTGTTTTCTCCCCACTCTCTCTGTCTCTCCTCCAAGGCCTTTAAGTTTCTTTTCTCATCTCAAAAAGTACTCTGTGATAATTCACTCTACTTGCAGTTTAAGTGTTTTCATAAAAGACATATAATCACAAATGACCCTATGTACTTTTATGAAATGTACCTGTTCTGGCTATGCACTATTCTGCAGTGCATGTTCTTCTAAACAGGAAAATGTTCAAAGTAGCATTGCATAAAAATGTAATCATTCTCCGCCTCCGAAATAACGTTTGCAAAAATGACTTTTGCTTTTGCACCGATGTAATCAAGGCTACGTGGACGGGATATAAAAGTCCTATAATAATATTAATCATAATTCTACAATCCTGATAAATAAAACTAAAATTCTACATCATTTCACTCTAAATGTGTTCATATTCTCTTCAAATATGATTAAAGATATATAAATATTTGTACAGCCATTACTAGGCATTAGCGGCAGGACACTGTGATAATAAAGAGACAATGGACAGATTAGACTGATATCTTGATTAAGCTAGTAACAAAAGCCTGCTGTCTATTAGATAAAGAACAGAAATGTACTAGAATCAAAATCAGAGAGCATTTCTAAAACATGTTACGATGCAAATATTGTATATAAACTTTTACATTTTGGCTAAATTGGTTACTGCAACCACTAAATATGTTTCTTGGGGTGATAATAGATGATAAATTAAGTTGGAAATCACACATAAAACATGTACAGTTGAAGTCAAAAGTTTACATACACCTTGCAGAATCTGCAAAATGTTAATTATTTTCACAAAATAAGAGGGATCAACAAAATGCAAGTTATGTTTTAGTTAGTACTGACCTGAATAAGATATTTCACATTAACGATGTTTACATGTAGTCCACAAGAGAAAATAATAGTTGAATTTATAAAAAAAAAAATAGCCCGTTCAAAAGTTTACATACACTTGATTCTTAATATTGTGTTGTTACCTGAATGATCCAAGGCTGTTTTTTTTGTTTTTGTTTTTTTTAGTGGTAGTTGTCCATGGATCCCTTTGTTTGTCCTGAACAGTTAAACTGCCTGCAGTTCTTCAGAAAAAAATCCCTCGGGTCTCACAAATTCTTTGGTTTTTCAGCATTTTTTGTGTATTTGAACCCTTTTCAACAATGACTGTATGATTTTGAGATCCATCTTTTCACCCTAAAGACAACTGAGGGACTCATATGCAACTATTACAGAAGGTTCAAATGCTCACTGATGCTTCAGAAGCAAACACAGTGCATTAAGAGCAAGGGGTGTAAACCTTTAAACAGAATTAATTTTTCTTATTTTGACCTTATATCATATTTTTTTTTCCATTTAGTACTGCCCTCAGAAGCTACAAAAAAAAGTTACATTTACCCTGATATTTTTAAAAAGTTGAGTCCCTCAGTTGTGTTTAACGTTATATTTTGTTTTTATTCAGTTGCAGAAATAACGATCCTTTATCCATATTAGAGAGGCTGGAACTGACTGTCATCAGTGATACTTCTGTGATGCATATGTGGATTTTCTGCACGAGGGCGCCCTCTGGCATAAAAAAAAGTGTATTTTGCGTAAAAATCGAAAAAATAATTACTCTCTCAAAAGAAAAATTAAGCAGACATATAATAATCCACACTTTTTCCAGTGTACAGAGGTTGACGGGTGTATTTTGAAAAAAAAAAAAAAAAAAGTGGCAAGATATCAGAACCGAACCGAAAACCGTGGTTAAAAACCGAGGTACGTATTGAACTGTGGACTAACTGTATGCATAACTTGTAGACAGATAGACAGATACCGATCATTACATACACTGACTCTATATTTAAGCAATATCACACAAGAAGGAGTGCGATATGGATATAATCAAAAAACTATTTTAGAAAACTATTCCTGCAGAAATAAAGCAATCATTTTTATAATATAACATTAGAGAAACAACACACAAGATTCCTGCTAAATGTGAGGTGGCCGAGCGCAGCATTGTGCTGCATTTCAGTAAAACACAGTGATTCAGCGACCCGTGACCATCAGCTCATTCTACAGTACGGATGATTTGTCATTTATTGGGTAATTTAAAAGTGCTGCCTTTGTAATGTAAAAACTGCTGTTTCAGACATATCAAAACACAGTGGAGATTCATCACAAAGCCATATAGCTGGTTTCATATCAGCCCATCATAACCAAAGCATGTAATAACGTGCCTGTTTTCGAGTCCCGGTCAAACGCTAAATGCTATTACAGTTATAACCTTGAACAAAGCATGTCTTGCACATTTCCCATATCTGTTCATGCCGTTTAATACAAAGGAATAATATCTTCTGTGTGTGTGCAGGTACATACGTGATGAAGGTGACGGCGACAGATGCAGACGACCCTACGTACGGCAACAGCGCTAGGGTGGTGTACAGCATACTTCACGGCCAGCCGTACTTCTCAGTGGATCCCAAAACAGGTAAAACACTCCTGATTGTTTTACAGCAAAATGTTGGTTACATAAAAAATGAAATTATTACTACAACAAACAAGTTCCTCTGTTTTGTTTGTGTAATACAACAGACTAGACTCATTAATTTCACAGTTCACAGGTTTCAGCGTAATTACATTCATTGACCCTATTAGATAAATAAGCTCTGCGGTTTGATTTGATAATGTGGCCACCCTAGAAAATGGATTTGTAACTCAAAATAAACTGCAATTCATTCTGAATACCAGAACAGTAACGGACATCCTGTCAGCTAAACAGGCCTGAAAAGATCTATAATTATACAATCAGGTGCTGTATTTCAGACCCTCCGCCTAGAAAGTCTGCAAATGGATTTTTCTGTTGTTTATATGGCTGGGGGAACTGTAACATCATCAAATGATGCCGCAAATAAACTGTGTTTTATTTTCTGCCAGTGAATACTTTGTTATGCAATATTCAGGAGCGTTTACAGCAATGAATGGGAATTTACAAATGGGCATCGTCTGCATTCACTGGGCTGTAATAGCCAATATGCAAAAGCACAAACCTGCAAGGTAAACTTGATGCACAGAGCACGTGCAAGCATTCCTGCTTGCTTTCGGTGTGGCTACGGCCCTGTTGTACAAGTATGAAGCATTGCAAACAGGAATACATGAATAAAAATATAATATCCTGATATCAGCAAACCCGGAGGGGGGCTCAAAGGGTGACATTCTGTAGCCGAACAAATAAAATGACTAGTAAGGGAGAAAAATCTGTTTTTGTCCCAAGTCATATCAAAAAATTTGCCAACACAAACCGACAGTAAACAAAAGCCGTGAGAGGAGGGTGGGAAACAAAGGCAGGGGGTAAAATGCATAACGGAATCAACACAGAGTCATGAGAAAAAAAAAACAGAGTCAGGAAACACACCTTAAAGGAATAGTTCACCTAAAAATTAAAGTTTGCTAGCATTTAATCACTCCAAATTTTTGTTCTTTTTGTGAAATAAAAAAAAGCAAGATCTCCATCTGCTTCCATTACAAGAAAAGTGAACCGTCATGCAGTAAATAATAACAAAATGTCTTTTTTAGGTGAACTATTGATTTAATTACCACACAAACTTCAAAGAGAGATCTGTTCATGCGAAACTAAAGTAAAAAAAACAGATCCTCCCTGTAACAGGCCCAGAGAATCACATGTGACATCCCTTTTACGTTTCATCTGAAATTGGCATTGTATGAAGGTCCGTGCCCTTCTTAACCATCCACCACCATGTCTAATTCATCCTATGAAGCGCTCTCTTGATCTGGGAAAGCTTCTTGTGGCGTTGGGAAACGCATTAGATGTGCTTTATGGAAGAAAAGCGAGGAAAGGTGTTGCTACACTGGCTTTGTCGCCTTGTTAAGACTGTTAAGTACTAGAAGCTTTAGGGCTGACCTCAATCTTTTAGCTGGAGAAAAACACTTGATGGTAAAGGTACTGGTTCCAAGGAAAGATTTTAAACTCTGATTCCTTACAAGAACATTTTTAACTTTAAGAACAATCCGTGTGCTGATGCTTCAAAGAATCCTGGAGAACTTCACTTATTCTTTAGGGATGTGCCCAAATCTGAATACCGTGTTCGGAAAGAAAATGACGCGTACTACAGAACCCTAAAGGGAATAAATACAAGATGGGAGGAAAAATATATTTCAATTCTTTCTCTCACAATTATATCATTAGGTAATTACACTGTATATTAATAGGAAATCATGTTTTGAATGAGCGCTCACGTTTTACTTTCACTTTCGAGATTCGCTATCACATGTACTCTGTGTAAACTACAGAGCAGCAGTACTTACCACACATTTTACAAGATTAGATGTTTGTCAGTGGTGCTCAGGATCTGCAAATCATTCACCATCATCCTATCAGTCATCTCTCCTTACCCTGTTTATGTGGTAAGTGAAATATTATGTAATGTAATGCAACAGGCTACCGCTAACAAGCCACTAACTATGTCCCTTTAGCGACTCCACAGAACGCGCCTTTCCAAATACAGATTTACTGTTCGAGCACATCCATATATATATAAAAAATTATCCAAGAAACCATATAGCCATATATTTTCCCAGCATGTGATATACTCTAATGTTTCCATTGAAGGCATTTATGAAAACTAAGCTGCAGAAATGGGGCATTCAGAAATAGTTCACAAATTAACATAAATGTCATTCAGTATTTAGCCATATAAAGGTATATTATCGATATTAATAGTCATATTTTCCATGCATATAATTATTTATTTTTATTCAAATTCACTTTCAGTCTTCCTAGGAAAACATTAATGTCATACCCTACGCTTGAATGAAAACTATGGAAGCCCGTTTTCGCCACTGAATAAAAATTGCGACTTTTTATCTCACAATTCAGACTTTTCCTCGCAATTGTGAGTTTACATCTTGCAATTCTGACTTTTTTCTCACAACTGTGAAATACAAACTCACAATTCTGAGAAATAAAGTCATATTTGCAAGATATAAACTAGCAATTACGAGTTATAAAGTCAGAATTACGAGACTTTTTCTCAGAACTGTGATATAAACTCACAATTGCGAGAAAAAGTCAGAATTGCGAGATATAAACTCACAATTGCGAGAAATAAAGTCAGAAGTGAGATATAAACTTTCTATCGCAAGTTTTAAAGTCAGAATTATGAGATATAAACTCACTGTTGCGAGTTATAAAGTCAAAATTGTGTGATTCATAATTCTGGGAAGTGAAGTCAGAATTTGTGATATAAACTCGCAATTGCGAATTATAAAGTCAGAATTGCGAGTTCTTATCTTTCAATTGTGACTTTTTTCTCAGAATTGTTTTAATCTCGCAGTTCTGACATTATAACATAAAGTAACATATCTGTTCTTTTTCCCTTTTTTTTTATTTAGTGGCAGAAACAGAGAAGAAAAGATGATCAAAATTGCATTTCATGCTGAACAAACTCATTATTTAGCCAGAAAATAAATAGATCGATATATCGACAGATCGTTTAAATTATAAGCTTCTGATTTATGCTTCTAAACTCTCTAAAAATTGGCCCCTACTTTCAATGCAAGTGCTCCAGCATAACCTTAATTACTTTGAAATTATTTTTGTGGTTATTAATATTGTACTACAAAAGCTGCTTCACTTGTATTGAACTCTGAATATTCCTTTAATTCTAACAGTCAGAGAAAAGGTTGAGAATGGTCAAGTACAGCAAAATTAATAGAGAAAGAGGCTTTTCTTTTGCATCAAATGGCTGTGGTATCAGAGGCTAACAGGGCTATGCTAACCTTGACCCGTTCAATGTAGCAGCACATTGTGTTATGCAGATTAAAACCAGATGGGACACATAACCACCATGATTACGGTATTGAAAAACATAGCTGACATCTCAGGACTAACCTATAACCTCCAAACACTAATTCAGACCACAAAACAACACAAATATAGTGTGGTTAGGTCATGCTGAGAGGTAATACAGACTTTCAGGACAGCAATAATAGCACAGAAATGACACACTACACCTTTAAGTTCAATTTGCCTCAGTTTCTTCTCCACAATGCAGCAGAACTTCATCCATTTCCTTTTTTTGCCACTCTCAATTTTCTTATCTCAATTGTGTCTGTTATTTTAGATTACCATTCACATCCTTTTCTCAGCAGGCCTCATTCTCAGGTCTAAACCCTATTCTTCTCCTCACCTTACCCTTTTTTCTGTAATCCGATTCTCTCCACACACTGATACCTGCTTGTATTCACAGCCTCTTCATCTATATTCTCTGTCTACCTCACTGTGCCTTTATCTTCCTTTTCTCTGGTCTCTTCTTTCCATTAACGCAGTCTGGCACTCTTTCGATCTGTGTGCAGGAGTCATCAGGACAGCTCTACCCAACATGGACCGGGAGGTGAAGGAGCTCTATCAGGTCCTCATCCAGGCTAAAGACATGGGGGGACAGTTAGGGGGTCTGGCAGGGACCACCACCATCAACATCACTCTGAGTGATGTCAACGACAACCCACCCAGGTTCTCCAAAAGTAAGACACTCCATAACTGATAAACTACTAAGTTGTGTAAATTCAAATTAGTCAAAAGTTTGAATGCACCTTCTTGTTCTTTTTTCCGTATGTTTCAACAGTAAAGTTATCACAAATGGAAGTGTGGGAATTATATGCAATAAAAAAAAATATTTCATTAACACTTTTAGTTACTATAGAATTCCCATACTGCAATTTATTCCATTATTCCATTATTATTGTTCTGTTATTATTCCATATTTTCCCATATTACAGTATGGGAATTAAATAGTGATTAAAAAAATAATAATTTAATTTAATAAAATAAAATAAATTGAAATAAAGTGAAAAAGCTTAAAATGACTCAAGCTTGCTTACTTGTTCATATTAAAATATGGGAATAATATAGTGCCTAAAAAGGTAAAAAAGAAAAAAAAAGGCAAAAACTATTTAAAAATTAAATAACAAAATTAACAAAAAATTAAAATGACTTAAGCTTGCTTAACCAACTTCTCGACATGCAAGAAGCTTTTAAAACAATATGAAAAAAGTTAAATAATATATATATATATATATATATATATATATATATATATATATTATATAAAAAAAAAAAAAAAAAAAAAAAAAAAAAAAACTATTTATTATGAAAAGACTTCATATTGAAGTATGGGAATTATATAGTTGCTAAAAATGTATAGAAAAAAGAGACAAAAACCTTAAAAACTGGCTTCAATAAATTAAAATACAACAAAAAAAATAAAATAATTAGGATTTGGAAAAAAAACAAACACTTTATGACATGCAAGAAGCTTTTAAAACATTATGAAAAGAGTTCATACTGAAGTATGGGAATTATATAGTGACTAAAAATGTTAAAAAAAGACATAAAATCTATAAAACAAATGTTTTTTTTTTTTTTTAAATAAAATAAAAAAGCTTAAAATTACTATTATAGTATTATACTAATTATATAGTGACTAAAATGTTTAAAAAAGAAATAAAATAAAATAATTAAAATAAAATAAAATAAGCATCCAACCAACCAATAAAATAACCAACTTCATGACATGCAAGATGCGCTTAAAACACGAAAAGTGTTGAATTGAAATTGATATTGAAATATGGGAATTATATAGACTAAAAATGTAAAAAAATAAAATAAAAAAAATAACAAATTAAATTAAACAAATAAAAATTAAATAATTAAAAATTAAAATAATTAAAATAAAAAAAGCATAAAATGACTTAAGCTTGCTTAACCAACTTAACAGCATGCAAGAAGCTTTTAAAACATTATGAAAAGAGTTAAGAAGTTTTCTATCAGCTCTTTTTAAAATATAAAACTGTAGCTTTGTAAATAAAATGATTGCTGGCACAATTTATTCAGTCCACCAGACAAATTTAAACCATTTATGCATAAAGCTTTAGATCAAGAAGTTTTTAATATAATGAGAAACATAAATTCAGGCAAGTGTGTCTAAACCTTTGACTGGTAATGCAGCATTTTCTTTTTAAATACACATGAGAAGGCTTAAAAAGGTAATGCATTCATAAAGAAAATGCATGCCAACATTTCCTGAAAAATAAATAAATAATCTTGAATCTATAAACCTTGTTTGCATAAAGGAAGAAAGGCAGCATATTTAACAGCATCTAAAGAGTAATAGAAAAAAGAAAAAAAAAATACCATGTTTTTTTTTGTTTGTTTGTTTTTTTGAGTCTATCAACACAGTAGACATGAATTAATGAGATTTCAGAGAAACCTGAGTTTCCTAATTAAAAGCAGTCATAAAAATAGGCATTGCATCTTAGGGCCCATTCACACAGAAGACACAGAGAGACAGGCGCAACAGTCAAATACGTCCATCTAGTGCGTTTAAATAGGTAAACAATGGAAATGTAGCAGCGCAGTGGAATGGAAAGACGCATTCAGTGTGAACGGCCCCTTACCGTCCCTGTTCACAGCTTCTATCTAAGAGTCTCATATTTTATGCATTTATATACTTGTAGATTTTCCTTTGTTTATTTTTCCACTGGAATAAGACCAAGTCTTTAAACACGTACATGTGAACAAGCTCCATTTGCGCTCAGAAATTGTGAAATAGAAATCATGTTGAGTTGCAGCTATGAGCACTGGTTTCCTTGCTGTGTAAATATTGGTAATACCCTGGGAGCATAACAGATTTCCATCAGCACGTCTCAGAGGATGGCACTATGATGACTGCTGCATTCTGGGCCATGTCTCTGCCTCTCTCTCTCTTTCTTGTTGTTTGTTTTTTGGTGCACTGCACTAATGCATCTAATGACTTCTTAATTAGCTGAGGTGTTTTTTTTTGCAGGCATGGCCACTCAACACATTAGTTTTAACTAATCAGCATGATCTGTTTGTGCCTACAGTGCATGTGTCTTTACCAGTATTGGGGTAACTAACTAAAAGAAGTGATTTTAGTAACTTAAAGGAGAAGTCCACTTCCAGAACAACAATTTACAAATAATGTACTCATCCTTGTCATCCAAGATGTTCATGTCTTTCTGTCTTCAGTCGTAAAGAAATTATGTTTTTTGAGGAAAGCATTTCAGGATTTTTCTTCATATAATGGACTTCATTGGTGCCCCGATTTTGAACTTCCAAAATGTAGTTTAAATGCAGCTTCAGAGGGCTCTAAACAATCCCAGCCGAGGAAGAAGGGTCTTATCTAGCAAAGGGATCGGTCATTTAAAAAAAAAAAAAAAAAAAAAAAAAAAAAAAAAAAAATGTTTTACTTTATAAGCACAAAAGCTCGTGTAGCACAGGCTCTGGGATGCGCGTCCACGACGCAACGAAACACGTCTAAGTTCATCGTCTGTGTACTCCCGCTCAAAAATGTAGAGTATGACGAAAAACTCCATCTTATTTTCTCCTACAACTTCAGAATCATCCGACATCGTTGTACCTTTTTGTTTGTAAACAGCGTTTGACTTACTTGCACTTCCTTAGTCTTTGCGTATTCGCTTTGTAAACACTGGGTCTGTGGTTCCGCCTACAAAAAACAATTTGTTGAGTCAACTTAATGTAATTGGCCTGGCTGCCTTAAAATTTTAAGTTTAGTCAACTCAAAAAAAGTTTATTCAACTTGAAATGTTAAATTATACTAAGTGACAACTTAGATATTTGAGTTGAATCAACTTAAAATTTTAAGGCAGCTGGGTTACTTACCCATCTGTTAAACACAAATATTGTTACTTAGTACAACTTAACATTGAGTTGACTAAACTTATTTTAGTTGACTGAACTTAAAATTTTAAGGCAGCAGGGTAACAAATTATTTTAATCTGACTCAACAAATTGTGTTTTTTTATTTTTTACAGTGCACGTTCTGCGTGACCTTTCAACGTGATTCAATAGTACGTAGCGTCCAGGACGCGTATCCCAGAGCTAGCGCTGCACAAGCTTTTGTGCTTAAAAAGTATACTTTTTTTTCTGAAAAAAATGACGTATCGTTTCACTAGATAAGACCTTCTTCCTCGGCTGGGATCGTTTAGAGCCTTTTGAAGCTGCATTTAAACTACATTTTGGAAGTTTAAAATCGGGGCACCAATGTAGTCCATTATATGGAGAAAAATCCCAAAATGTTTTCCTCAAAAACCATAATTTCTTCACGACTGAAGACAGAAAGACATGAACATCTTGGATGACAAGGTGGTGTGTAAATGATTTTTTCTGGAAGTGGACTTCTCCTTTAACTACGTTTTTTGTAGCGTGGCATTAGCTAAGGTGTTCTCAAATCAGCATAGCTTTGCCAAAAACAAGCATTTTTCTAACAAAAAGCAGTGTAGTGTGAAACCAACACTTCATCACTGCTTTTGATGTCACATTTACAGCCAAGTGCATTGAGGCAGTTATCAAACGCTCTCTACAGCAATAATGTCCTCTCTAGAGTTGCCAACTTCTGAAACTGGCACAGGAGGAGGAATAATGTGGCAGAACGGATATGTTGTTTTGTAAAAGTAAATGTGCATTCAGAAATCTGAATCAGTGAACTTAAATCAGAATTGATGCTAACACACTTTCCTCGTCTTACTTAAAAATGAAAATGCACGCACCCTCAGGCCAACCAAGAGGTGGATGAGTTTATTTCTTCATCAGAAAAGATTTGAAGGAATTTAGCATTATATCACTTGCTCACCAGTGGATCCTCTGCGGTGAACGGGTGCTGTCAGAATCAGAGTCGAAACAGCTGATAGAAACATCACAATAATCCACAAGTAATCCACACTACTCCAGTCCATCTGTTAATGTCTTGTGAAGTGTGTCTGTGTGTTTGTAAGAAACAAATCCAGGCCACTTTTAACCTTAGGAGAAGTTCACTTCCAGAGCAGAATTTACAAATGATGTACTCACCCCCTTCACATCCTAAATGTTGATGTCTTTATTTCTCCAGTCATTAAGAAATTATGTTTTTTTGAGGAAAACATTTCAGGAATTTCATTTCAGGACTTTAATGGTGCCCCCGAGTTTGAACTTCCAAAATGCAGTTTAAATGCATCTTCAAAGGGCTCTAAATGATCCCAGCCAAGAAAGAAGAGTCTTATCTAGTGAAACGGTTGGTCATTTTATTAAACAAAAAATTACAATTTATATACTTTTTAACCTCAAATCATTGTCTTGTCTAGCCTTTGCACATTCACTTTGTAAACACTGGGTCGGTACTTCTACAGCAATGTAGGATGATTTTGAAGTTGGAGGAGAAAAGGAGATGGGAGTTTTTCCAACCTACCCTAACTAATTTTGTTTTTAAAAAATAACCGATCGTTTCGATAGCTAAGACCCTTCTTCCTTGGCTGGCATTGTTTAGAGCCCTTTGAGGCTGCATTTAATCTGCATTTTGGAAGTTCAAAATCACAGGCACTGTAGAAGTCCACTACATGGAGAGAAATCCTGAAATGTTTTTCTCAAAAAACATAATTTCTTATCGACTGAAGAAAGAAAGGCACAAACATCTTGGATGACAAGGGGGTGAGAAAATGATCTGTAAATTTTTGTTCTGAAAGTGAACTTCTTCTTTAAGATCCTCTATACATACTATTGCCTTCTCCAGGGAAAAGGCGTCTTTTCTGAATCAGGAGAGAAATATGCACATATCAATTACCGTTTACAAGTGAAAAGAGTCCAAAACAAAAGAGAGTTTTAAGCAATTTTGTCAGTGGATTTTAATGTGAGAGGACATCAAGATATGGACTTTTACTGGAGGAAGTGTTATGGATTATTTTGGCCAGAAGGACTGGTTTAAAACGTCTTGATGGATTTGTTTCTTACAAACACACAGTTTTTCATCTCACAAGATGTTAATTGATGAACTGGAGTGGTGTGGATTATTTGTGGATTACAGTTTATCAGCTGTTTGGACTCAGCTGTGCAGAGGATCCATTGGTGAGCAAGTAATGCTAAATTTCTCCAAATCTGTTCTGAAGAAAAAACAAAATCATCTACATCTGGAATAGTCTGAAGGGGAGCAAATTATCAATTTAAGGTGAAATCAAAACATGAAGAGTTCAGATGCAAAAGCCTCTAAATCCATCGGACGTATTTCTTTAAAATGAGCATTTCTTTCTGGCTACTTTGTATAGGTTTCTGTGTAAGTACTGGTATTTCTGCTTGGGCTGAGGCTGGAATTTAGCGAGTTTGAAGTAAAAGTATTTGATGGACATATACTATGTGTCAGGAGCATTCACCCAGTATCATCATCTCATTTTTGACCGAGATGGCTTTTAGCTCTTCAGTTACTGTTCATCTTTAAAGCAGTTTCCCCTTCACTAGTCACATGTGCTTTAAAAACACTCATTGATTCTACAGGCATCTTCCACCTGCGTGTACCGGAGTCATCAGCAGTCGGGTCAGCAGTTGGCCGAATCAAAGCTCACGATCTGGACATTGGAAAGAACGCGGAGGTGGAATACAACATCGTCCCTGGAGATGGAGGAGCCATGTTTGATATCACCACCAACGAGCACAATCAGGAGGGAATCATAATGCTTAAAAAGGTAAAGCCTCATTTACAGTACAATATGTGCTAACAGCAAATAAAGAATTAGCAGTTGATTTTTATTATTATTTGAAGGTCACATTAGAACTTTAAAAATGCAACATTTTATCAAGCCGTCATATGTTTTTTCTTTCGCAGACTTTCATTCTTAAAATATATAAATGTAACAAATCCGTAGTTTATGATGGTTTAATAAAAACTTTGATCATCAAAACAAAGAGTGATTATAAGTGAATGTCTCCTAAGGCTTGCAGTGTGACCGTAGCCTTAGTGTTACAAAAATGTCAGAACTGGGCTACATTTTCACTGTTGATGTGGTTTGTTTTTCAACTCCGTGGGATGAAGCAACCCCACTAAAGAACACGATTGGGCTAGTTTTGGATTAGTTTTGAGAAAAAAAAAATTGGGTGGATTTTGTTGTGAAAACCTGGCAACCCTGTTCGTATTGCTCTTTTGTGCAAAAACCTGAGAAATGCCATTGTGTTTAAGTTAGCATACATGTAAATCAGCCTCCCTCTAGGCCAGAATCTATCTGCATACCCGCAATCCTTCAACACTGTGTCATGACTCAGCCGTACGCTGAAAATGACAGAGATCCCATCATTCATACAACCGCAACCACATTATCAAAACATCACTCAAACACTGCAGTTAAGAGCACTTTGGGGTAATTGTGTCTGACATTAAGAACTCCCCCAAAGGTAAACTAGAACGTTCAGCTCTTCTGGAGAGTACGCAAGGTGACTTTCTTGGATTTGAATTGAGCCCGGTACTTAAACACTGGCAGCGTGACAGGACTTATTAACACGGCACACATCTCTTTATATCATCTCAGCCATGTCTTCGCCTACTGAATGAGAACAGCTTTGTCAATAAAAACAACTGCAGTGTTTCCCTGTATGGGACGGTGTGATGGGGTAATGTTACTGAAACCGCACTGCGCTGATCTCTGGAAGTGTTATTGGAGATATATGAGGGTGGGGAGTGCTAACTGTTTCCATATGTTTCCCTCTAAATGCACACAGCATGCATGACAATAACACAGTCAGGCATGCCCACGTCTTTTCCACAAGACAGCCTAGATGTCATCTGTCATGTACACACTGCTATGTTTTACGAGTGACAGCATTGTTTATTTTCAGGATTGAATCTTTATTCTTTGGAATAAAGGTTTGCATCATAGCGGTTGACTAAGTACAATATTTTACCTGGTTTAGAAGCTGTGCGCTTAAACCCAACAATTTAACCAATTTGATGTTAGCTGTTTTTGATGATACTAACTTTAGCGAAGATGGTAAAAAGTATAAATGTCATAGACCATAATTTTTTGTTATCTTCTTTCTATTCCACCTTAATATTAGAGAAACATACGTTTTTTTTTTTTTGTTTTTTTTCTTTTTTTTTTCTGTGATGCAAAGCAGAATTTTCAGTAGCCATTTCTCCACATGAGTCACATGATCCTTCAGAAATCATTCTAATATGCTGTTTTGGTACTCAGTTATTAATGGTTTTTACATATTAATAATGGTTTTTACTATTGTCAATGTTGAAAACAGTTTTAATAATAGTTTAATAATAAAAGTAGCCATTTTTGTGCTACGTTTTTCAGGATTTTTTTTTTTTTTTATAAATATCAAAGGAACAATATTTGATATATAAATCTTTTGTAACAATGTAAATGTCTTTACTTTTATTTTTAAACAAATTAAAGTGTCTGTAGAAAAAAAAATATTAATTTAATAGAATAAAATAAAATGAAGTAAATAAAATAAAAAGTAAAGTAAAAACTATTAATTTAATAAAATAAAATAAAATAAAATAAAGTAAAATAAAATAAAAAGTATATTTTGTCTTAAGCTATTCAAGATGTTTTTGGAGCTGGACTGAAATCATAATGTTATTTTGTGCTGACGTACTGTCAGGCTCTGTTAGAATCTCTCGTTGACACATCAGTTTGGATGCAGAATTGCATAAAGGAATCTAATAAATGTATGTACACAACAAAACACCACTGCAATATAAAAGAGCATCATGATTTCATTATAGCTGCCTGTCGTGTTTTCCAGAAAGCAGTGATGACTAGAGGTTACCTCCAGGAATAGAGCGTTGCACCATTTCCAGGAGTTCCCATAAAACCTGACACATGCACACTCAAAGTCACAAACACTTCTCTTATTAAATCGCTGAAGCTATAAATGCTTTCGTTGTGATTTGAAATTCTCTTTGTCAACACGCCGCATAAAGAATCACACGGGATATGGAGGCAGAGCTTAGAAAGTATGTCATAAAACAATAGGCAAGCATCAAATGATGCCATCAAAAAACAGCCGGAATATTAGTGTCAGGTCTATATTGAGCTATCGCCTATGTGTGCCTGTGAACATCTCCTGCAGTCTCACACATAATACGCCATAGTCACTGATACAAAGACAGTCACTGATACAAAGACAAATGGAACATTGCACACTAGATTAATCAGAATGAAGACTGAAATGAAAAAATATGTCATTACTGTACTGTGCAACGATAAAACTGTCAAGTGAAAATGTCATTATAATGGCATAACGACAGCTGATAGTAAAAGAATAAAATTAAGTTTTTAAAAAATATATATATATATATATATATATATATATATATATATATTATAATTTTTCTAATTTAAATTTTTGATAATATTTTATTTTATTTTATTTGATAATATTTATATTTTATTTATTATTATTAAATTAATATATATTTTAAAATATTATATTTTATCATTTTAATAAAATTAATTATTATTTTATATTTTTAATATATTACCTCTTGCTAATAAGTCATCTGTATCATTCAAGCTTCAATTTAATTTCAATTTCAGTTCAATTTATAGTGTTTTTTTTGTAATTAAATTTTATATATATATATATATATATATATATACACATATATACACATTTTATAAAGAATTAGCGAGAGATAAAATCTGCCTATTTGCTGGGTTATAAAAAAAAAATATAAAAAAAAAATGAAATTACAAATATATATTGAATTATTATTATTTTTTTATTTAATGTAAAAATGTGTTTATAATTCATTTTTTTCAAATAAAAAATATAATTTATATATGCATAGTAATTATATATATCATTTTTTAATCCAGTGAATCCCATTCAAATAGTGCGGTTTATTCATTTATTTATTTATTTTCAAAAACTTAAATAATAATAATAATAATCATTTTTATCATTCAAGCTTCAATTAAAAAATAAAAATAAAAGAATTTGGACTATTTGTATGGGATTCAATGGATTATCCAAAAAAAGGCTATTATATATAATACTGTATAGAAAAACCACAGAGTAAATGGCAAATTAGTGTTGGTCTTGTTTGTGCATTTTCCACAGCAACCGTTTCCACATCAGAACATCTGCATCTCAGTTACCATAGAAATATAGATTATTGAGCAGCAGTCTTGCAGCACTAAAGGCTAAATCTATAATATATCAGCATGCTTTTTGTTCTTCTCCTTTTCTTTTCCAGTGCACAACCTTTTTACCCCCTACTGAGGCTTGAAGAGATGGCATTATGATTTTGTTCCGTACACTTGCCTGACAGTCCAGTAGCAGTGTTCACTGCATTGTCTGTATTCTCAGGGGTTCAAGACACCAATTACAGGTGTGGACAATGTTAGAGAAATTAGCGTGGTTATTTTCTCTCCATCTTTCGATTCGTGTGTCGGTACAGCTGAGAGATAGAGAGCGAGAGATTTATTGTGGGCATGTATTGTCTCTGTTTACCCCTCAGTCTGAGTGTGTGTCGTGCCAACACAGAGACAGAATGATGCATTCTCCTCAATGGGAGGTCCAGGCAGCAATCCTGCCAGTGTGGAGATGCTGTCTCTTTCTCCACAGTGAGAGAATCAAAGCATGTGTCCTACAAGCCACAGCTCACATGAGGTGAAGAGGTTTCTGAGGGCTTTTGAGAAGTGTTTTGGCGTATCTGTGTGATGTTTATGTGTTTGATAGCAATGAGGCATGGTGACCCCTGGGTGATTTGGAACAGTGGGCAGAACAGGATTAAGTGTTTACTGCAGTTTAGCAACAGTACAATAACAAAATAACATTTCAAACACACTCACATGATGGGGATGTTCAGATTCAAAATGCTGTTCTACCTACTGTTTTGAAAGAAAATACTTTGTCATGTGCACAGTGTGCATATTTATTTTGAAATAACCAAATGATGTTCTACATTTGTTAAAAGTGTGCAGTAGACCATAATAAACACTGTAGCATATTACTGTTTGAAATGTTTTTTTGCACCATACAGCATATGCTACAGTTTAAGATGATATTTTAATAGCAGGCCATTATGCAATAGTATGCAATAGGTCTTCTAATAAAGCTAAAAAATATTGTGTATGATATATGATGATATGCTTACGCTCTGTACACAGGGCAAAACTGGTGCAAAAGTTATTTCAGGTCAAAATTGTAAAGTGTGGAAGACAATTTTCTTTGCATTGGTAGATCATAATTATGATGTGAAAAAGAGGGAAATAAATAAATAATGAAATAAGTAAAATGACATCACATATTGCTTATTAGAATCTGAAAGCAAAAAAGATAAAATAATTAAATAAATAATATAATAAAATAAAATAATTTTAAAATAAAACAAAGTTAATTATGACAAAAAAAATTCAACTTTTGTCATTACTATGACTTTTGATGTCATGATTTAAAAAAAAATACAATTAGTAAAATTGAGTGAAATTATTTCATATACACTATGAGTCAAACGTTTTTGAACAGTAAGATTTTTATTGTATTTTTTTGTAAAGAAGTCTCTTCTGCTCACTAAACCTGTATTTAAGTACTGCAAAAATAGTAAAATTTTGAAATATATTTACTAATTAAAATAACAGTTTTCTATTTAATTTATTTCTGTGATTTATATATTTGTATATATTCTTTTTTTTAACAGTAAAACTGAATATTAAAAATTATTTCTGAAGGATCATGTGATGTGTAATGATGCTAAAAATTCAGCTTTAAAGTCACAGGAATAAATTACATTTTAAAATATATTCAAATAGAAAGCAGTTATTTTAAATTGAAATATGTCACAATTTGACCTTTTTTTTGTTTTTGTTTTTGATTTTTTTTTTGCTGTTATTTTTCGATCAAATAAATGCAGACTTGATGAGTGGAAGATATTTCTTTAAAAACATTCAAACTGTTCAAAAACTTTGGTAAGACTGGTGGTGTATATATAATATTTTATTATTAAATATTATTTTTATTATTACAAAATATTACACAATAATATGTAAAATTTGCTATAGCTTTCTTCCTTTCAATTTCGAGCAAACTGCCATTACTGCCAAACTAAATTCAAAATATTTTCTAAAAAAATACTAAAATGCAATCTGAAATAACCATGGCATATTTATTCTTTTAATATAAGGAAATGCACTTCCACCAAAAAAAAAAAAAAAAAAAAAAAAAATATGATGAAGAAATCACTACATCAGAATATTGAATCATCTTAATGAAACTGGCAGGCTGATTTCAGAACCGAATACTAGCATACTTCTCTTTTAGCTTACTAGCATAGTGCTTTTACCATATCTTTCTATGGCAGAAATAGTAGTAAGCTAGTATGCAGTTCCAAATTCAGCAACAGTTTGAACTGAATCCATTTTTTGCTGAAATTCAAGCTATTGAGCATCTCTGTATTAACACTCTCATTATTGTCACATCTGCCACAAGGAGGTATTGCAAACTTGTCTAATGGCACAGTAGACAAATAAAAATGTATCAAAATCAAATTGTAATATTCACAATTTTTTGGCATCACAACTGTATAGTCAATATTCAGTACAGCGCATCTTTAGCAGTCAACAATATACACAATGCAGATGCAGTAATCTAATATTGCAATATTGTTTTTAAACTACTGAATGAAATACTAGTTTGCTTGTAAAAAGCAAAGCAATGAGTTGAAGACTATAGCAGGTGCTGGCTGACTGAATGAGATGAATGTGTGTGTCTGTGTGTAGAGAGGATCATCAAGGCTTAAGGATTCTGAGTGATTACCTGCTCTACTGTCAGCGTGAACATGGGCGGCACAGGAGATCATGAAAATGTTTAGACAACCTCTCTGCTAAAGTAGCGATTAAAGCAAACAATAGGCCCTGCCGATCCCCGCCACAATCGTGCGGAACATCCCTATTTACAATTCCTCAAGTAAACACTCGCTAACACAATAATGAGCACACACACACATATATGCAACGAGTCACGTATTCCCTTATCTTCAGTTCTCCTCAAAGGATGCTCTTGTCAGATTAAAATGCTTTGTGAATTGCAGCATATTGTCTGTCAGTAATTGTGAATGAAACGAGTGTTTTGTGATAGCAGTAATTGAAATACTAAATATAGAGGAGCTGCTTTGATGCAACAGACCTCACACGTTTCACATTTAGGGGAAACGGAGCTAGCTGTCACAATTTGTGGTGAAAATGACTCACAATAAGATGCCATGATGAGAATCTGCTATTAAATAACATTATGTGGGTTAATACTTTTTCTATTCAATTTTAATAATTAAAGTTAAAAAGAAAAACAATTAAGACAGTACTTGAAACAGCTAAATTAAAAATAATCACACAATATCAAACTACTGTTTAAAAGATAATGAAATTATAATGCAGACGAAATTAACATAAATCATGTGATATATTTAGCCCAATTAAAATATGACACCTCACCTTTACTTAAATGGATACTAATTAATATATCTAAATATTTGTCTTACTGAACCAATAATATATAAGAAAAATTATAAAAATTAAAATTATACATATAAAATATGAATATTTGTCTTACTGAACCAAAACTATATATATAATATACACACATACATGCAATTTAAAAAAAAAAAAAAAAAATATGTAATATATAAGAAAAATATTTTAGTTGTTTTATGATTTTTATTGCATAAAATTGATTACAATTTATAAATGTATAAATGTTTTAACATTATACATATAAAATAATATTATATATATTTCAAATAAATGCAGATTATCTGAACTTTCTATTCATCATTTATTCTGGTAAAAATAAATAAATAAATAAATAAATCACAGTTTCCACAAAAATATTAAGTAGCAACAACTATTTTCAACATTTATAAGAAGAAGAAATGTTAGTTATGCATCAAATCAGCATATTAGAATGATTTCTGAAATATCATGTGACATAAAATTGATGAAAAGTAGCAGTAAAACAATTACAATGTTAAAAAAATTATATTTCAAAAATATGCAGATTGTTTGAACTTTCTATTCATCATATTGTTACAGTTGCTGGTGCTGGATGGAAGACAGGATACAACGTACGAAAAAAATCTTATTTTAATTACTTTCAAGAGGAACAGGCAGGAACACAGAGCGATATCCACACACACAGAAACTCAAATCAACAATAAAGACCGACAGGGAACTCATGACAAAGACAGATTTATAAAGGCAAACTAATAATGACAGACAGGTGAACCAGATAACGTTAACAAGGACTAAACCAAAGTAGACAGATCGACGGGGGGAGACAATGGGAGAAACCAAGAATACAAACAGACAGAACTGTGACACATATATTCTGGTAAAATACTACTAATAATATTAATAAATCACAGTTTCCACAAAAATATTTAGCAGCAAAACAACTATTTTTAGAAAATAGTTTTATAATTAATATATGGATAATTAATTATAGAAACATTTTATAAGTATATTAATAATTTATAATATATATAAAAACTTTTTTAACATTGCTACTTTCGATCTATATATATATATATATATATATACACACACACACACACATATACACGTTCCATCATATATATATATATATATATATATATATATATATATATATATATTTTTTTTTTTTTTTTTTTTTACATTCTCTATATATAGAATGATTTCTGAAGGATCATGTGACACTGAAGACTGGAGGAATGATGCTGAAAATTCAGCCTTGCTGTTAGAAAAAATAAAAACTAATTAAAATTATGTTAAAACAGAAAACAGTTTTAAATTATGAAAATACGTCAGAATATTACTGTATTTTTGATCAAATAAAGGCAGCCTTGTGATCATAAGACGTTAAAAAACATTAAAAATGTTACAAACTCTTACCAAGCGCAAGCTTTTGACTGGTAGTGTGAATATGTATACACATACACATATACATAACAAAGTCAGGTTACAGTGTAATCGCGTTGGGAGCCTTATGTTTCGCACCAGTCAGCATTCTGTGCGACGGTGTGAAGCAACAACAGCCCCAAATTCCCTGTAAGTGGGTCAGCTCATGATTAGTCATCAAAAACAAATGATGTTCGTTTCTCCCATTAGTAAACAAAAGCAATTATTCTTTTAAGTTGTGAGAGAAGTCTGATCCCACAGGATCTCACCGTCTCCCACTCCCTCAGAGTTGGCAACACAACACAGAATAACAAGCCTTCTAATTATCACATAGTTCACTCAAACAAAGAAACAATGACACAATTTTAAAGATAATCTGCACTGCAGAGAGGCCAACAAAACAGAAACGTGTGAGGCAGATGGACATATCCGTGGCAGAATGAACAACGTTGGTCACTTCAGTTGCGCAAATTTCGGAAAAAATCAAGCAAAGGCTTAGGCCTCAGTCTAATGAGTCATTCCTGCAGTGTCCTACTCCAGCAGAGTTTCTCATCCCCCATTAAGTATGTCATTAATGTGCTGTTTGATCTATAAATCAGCTGAGAGTGTTCAAACTGCCACAGTCACTGGGATTTTAAAGATTCGCCACTTCAGTGATAAAAATGTAATAGCATATTCACCTGATTTGAGACCGGTTGTGAATAGGAAAGTCTTGGGTGTGAAAATCACATTGGATGGCTTTGTTTATCCATGTTTATTTCACCTTAGCACATTTTTCTCCATGTGTTTTGTTTGTGGACAGAAACATAAACTGTAGGTTTCTAACTGGAGTAAGCAGTGCCACCTATAGGTGACTCCTGGTTTATATACTGGTAAAATAAATAAAAAAGGCAAAGTTTAAAATGGAATACTAGCTTATGTCTCACTGAATGCTGCAACTATTACTAGCTATATATTTAAAATAGTGTTTTAAACAGAATACATTATCCATCCAAACATTGCATTAAATGTCAACAGAAGTTTTGAGGGCTCTTAAAAGTATGAATAGATGTTTTTTTTTTTATTATTATTGTTTTATTATGTGTGATCAGAGAATGTAAAAAACAAATGGGAATACAAGCACTAGCCAAGCAGCTGCCATTGAGATGAATGGGGATCTTGACAGTTAATGTTCACTAGGTATGATACACTTACTTGGTTTAATTTAGCGAGTGACATTTAATTATCATCTTCCGAAGAAAAATGGGTATTTTGCATTTTTAATACAATATTTTTCTAAAGTGTCTTAACATTTGGCAGTCTTGTGTTAAAAACCATGGCTTCACTTCCTGTTCATTTTTCTTGCTGGAAATGTAATGTCAAGTCAAGCACATTGTATTATGGTATAGTTTCCATATATGTGAAAAAAAAGCATATAGTGCACCATAAACATATTGCATTCTGCAGAAATTTTGCATTTTTATTTTAATATTTTGATAGTGTCTTAACATTTGGCAGTCTTACATATAAAAAGTATGTCATGCACATGAACAAAATAACATATAATGCACATTTAATTATCATCTTGCAAAGAAAAATGGGTATGTTGCATTTTTAATATAATATTTTTCTAAAGTGTCTTAACATTTGGCAGTCTTGTGTTAAAAACCATGGCTTCACTTCCTGTTCATTTTTCTTGCTGGAAATGTAATGTCAAGTCAAGAACATTGTATTATGGTACAATATTCCATGCATATGAACGGTATGCAAAATGGGTATTTTGCATTTTTTTATATAATATTTTTGTAAAGTGTCTTAACATTTGGCAGTCATGTCATGCACATAAAAAAGTATGTCATGCACATGAACAAAATAGCATATAATGTACATTTAATTTTCATCTTGCAAATAAAAAACAAACAAAAAAACAAACAAAAAAAAAAACAACAAATAGGTATTTTGCAATTTTAATACAATATTTTTGTAAAGTTTCTTAACATTTCTCGGGTTAAAAACCATGGCTTCACTTTCTGTTCATTTCTGTTCAAATGTAAGGTTAATTCAAGCACATTGTATTATGAAAGGTATGCTATGCATGTGGAAAAAAATAGCATATAGTGCACCGTATACATTTCGCATTCTGCAAAAATGTAATATTTTGTTAAATGTCTTAACATTTGGTAGTCATGTAATGCATATAAAAAGTCATGCACATGAACAAAATAGCATATAATGCACAGTACACTTACTTCTGCAGAAACAGTATGCTAGTATGCTATTTCAATCATAGCTGAGATGAATAAAATCATTTTTAGAAGCAGAAACAGCTTGTTTACATTCATGCATGCATGTGTGAATGTGAGATGTTTTGACATGACAGACAAACGTCTGTACTTAATAATATACGATAATGCATATCAAAGACTCCACAGATGTGTATGTGTGTGCGTGCAAGTAGGGATGTCAGCATGCACACCATGTGGTAAGGAAAAGGGATATAAAAAACTTTCGCTGAGAGCAGCAGTCTGAGGGAGGAGGGATGTTAGCGGTGTGTTTGTGTCGGTGCTGTGAACTGAGGTTATTAGAGGGGATATTTCATACCTCCAAATGTCAAGAATCTAAAAAACCAAAGGTGTGTTATGACACTAGGTGTGCCTGTGGATATATGCATCAAACCAGTGTGCGATATACATTTGTTCTGCCCTACTTTTGTGTTTATATCTGACTTTACCTCTTTCTAAAACCCAAAAGATCAGTTTACCTCTTTAGCATAGTGATATAACCCCATGTAAACGAAGATATCAAACATCTCAGGTGAAAAATGAATTATCGACATGGAAAACTCATTTTAGCAGTAGAGGGCTCTGCATGCTTTGCTGGCTCCAAATAGGGGGCTGTATGTGTCCTCAAATCCTGCTGTGGTTGGGATATGCTTTACCATCTATTTCCAACCAGTTCTGTTAGATGCAGAGCACACTCTGCTGTGTTTACCTCTCCAGTGATCGTTCAGTATCAAAACAATGTCAAGTTTGATGTATTGGCTAATACTCATGGAACAGTGTTGTGAGATACAGTTTATGAGTTTGGTTATGTGGTTGTGTGCTGGGATAAGAGATTCTGCTACTGATGCTGTGCAACACATGTCAATGTACAGTATTCAGTCATTTCAAGGCCAGTTCCCATTAAGGTTCTCAATTAGTGGGTCATTAACAGACTGAATTGTGGACCTTTATGGACCTTTCCAAATACATATATATGTATAAAACTTTGTTGGTAAATTATAGTTATGATATAGTAAGTCGGAAATAATGAGAGTACAAAGTACAAAAAGTAATTGATTGACAAAAAGTATTATGAGTTACAAAGTCATAATTTTAGGATAAAACGTTAAAAATATGATATACTATGTCATAATGAGGTAAGAATTTGAAATAATAAGATCATAACTAGAAGCTAAAGTTAGTGAACTAACTTTGATGTTGGCTTAGCAAAGCCAGCCTTGGTCCCCTTGGGGCAAAAGAGCCGGAGTACTTGTGTGTCCTGCATTCTTGAGCTGCCCAGCCTACTAGGCTGACAATTTGAGTAATATATGGTCAATACCATTAAAATTAAAATACCTAAATTAAAATTACATAAAAAAAAAAAAAAATAAATAAATAAAAATAAAATAAAATAAAATAATGGTCTATCAGCATTTAGGAGATTACAGTTTTTGCATACTTACTATATTGGGCTTTATTGAAGGTTATGAAAATATAAATGCATTTATATGCATTTTTTATTTAGTCACCTAAACAAAACATTTTCAAAGTCTTTGAATTGAGATCTTGAAGGATTTGCTATCCTGTGGCTCCCTCGTATGGACATCATTAGCATTACAAATGCTTAATGATTAGTTTACTGATAATATACCTACATTAAACTCAAATTTTACTGATTCTGTATCTTATTTCATGCTTTAAGAGTTTAATTTTCAACATTTTTAAGCAATGATGACTGATTATTAGGACTATGTGATTTGTTAAATGGTTATTTAACAATTATAATAAACAATATAATGAAAAAAAGTACAAGTTATCATTTTCATAATATTTTGTGTAGACACTTGTTATTTTGTTTTTTTTTAATAAAGAAGGTTTTTTATGACAAAAATTGTCATTACTAAAAATTAAACAGTAATTTCATTCCTTTTTTTTTTCAAAAGGTCAAGCACCTTCCATAAATGATGCTGTTTCCAAGGGTTTTTTAGGATTTACACTTTTATAGATTTAAAAGTAAACATTATGACATACTAAGTCATAATTATGAGATCAGAAATTAAAATTAAGAGATAAAATGTCAATTGTAACAAATTGTAACATTTTCATTATGTGGCAAAAATTGGCTTCCATACATACTAATGTCAATGTTGATAATACAATATGAGCATATAATGATGCATAGTTTGAATTATCAATTTTTGGCATTAATGACCATGCGTTGAATCAGACTCTATGGTATTTCACAAACATTCATATATACAACTCAGTAGACAGCAAATTATAAATTGAACAGGTATTTTAAATATATTTACTTTAGTATGATAAACATTTTTGGAGCTGTGTTGGGTCTTCACTGAAAGAAGAAGTCCACTTCCAGAACAACAATTTACAAATAATTTACTCACCCCCTTGTCATCCACGATGTTCATGTCTTTCTTTCTTCAGTCGTAAAGAAATTATGTTTTTTGAGGAAAACATTTCAGCATTTTTCCCCATATAATGGACTGATATGGTGCCCTGATTTTGAACTTCCAAATGTTTTCCTCAAAAAACATATTTTTTTTACGACTGAGAAAAGAAAGACATGAACATCATGGATGACAAGGGCGTGAATAAATTATTTGTAAATTGTTGTTTTGGAAGTGGACTTCTCCTTTAATGTCCAATTTAAATCTGGCTCCTAAAGCAAAACCACTTAAGATCCACTGGAACCTGTGGTTAAACATCTACTCAAGAGCACCATCCTGATGTTCTCCAAATGCTTTTATCGTCCATCCTGCAATCTTTGTATTTCCAGCTAAGAGGCTTACAGGAATATTAAAGTTATTTTCAATGTAATGTCTAGGCATTGCATTTGTGGCATGCTGCTAACTTCCACAGACAATAATTTTGCCTTGTCCACCATTTTTAATAATGCATGAAAAATGTTTTACAGTAATTCATCACTTATAATGTAAGCTACAGTTTAAGTGTTATGTTTATACTTTGAAAAATATGTGAAAAAATTATAATTCTATCATGGGTGCATTATTGTTATTAAAAAATGCATTATGCTAATTTTAACACAGTGGGTCGAATTTGTTGTCTTGTTTGGTCAACAGTGTGGTTACTGGTTGCATCATTTCCACTCTTGATTAATAATTCTGTTAAGTTGTGTTTTGTAGACAGTGTATTCTCCCGTGACTGCAACTGTCAAAACCAGCTAATAAGCAATACAAAGCACAGTTGTTTTCGGCCAACCCTCTTTTATGCAGACTACTCCTAAGAATGAGCTTTGACGCATTCAGCTTCATGAAAAAACACAATTACACTGTTACTGCAGCAAAAACTGGATAAATATAGACGTAAGGTTAAAAATATCCCAAAAAATTTTTTTCAGCCATTGTACCTCTCTGGCACATATTTGGTTGCTGCTTGAGTAATTTAGAATACAAAGCAAATTAAGTCAGCAAAAGATTCATAACGGTATAATTTTAGAAGTGCACAACTGCAGTTTCCGATACTCTCTAAAGTCATTCACTAGTTGAGTCAACTTTTTTGAGGAGCTGTGTCTTTGTGTCAGTACAAATGATCCACTGTGCATTTTTGCTAATGAAATTATCCAACAATATAACTTGTAAGATGATGTAATGTATTCATTAATGCTGATTAAATGAGCGCTTATCCACCCAACAGATCAGCAAGAGACGCAGACTTCGGTGAGGCCTGCAAGCGTTTTCTAACAAAACAACATATAATTGGGTGCTATTGTTTTACTTGCAATGCATTGAGATTTACTCAGGCACTGAGTGTCATTGTGTGGTTTTTATAATTAGTATGCAAAAGGTGCAAACATAAGTAGGCTAGAATTTTTTAATTACCTTTTTTGAATAGATTCATAAAAATATCACATTTTATGGTGCATTTCACTCCTGAAAATGTTGTGTTGCCACCACGGGAACAAATTCCAAATATATTAAAATACTTAATACTTATTTTAAATTGCAACTAGATAAAAAAAAAAGTTTGTCAAGACAAACTTTAAGCTTACTTGAGAAAGCCAGACCAGAATGTGTGAAAAAGTTTAAAAAGTTTAAAGAGTTTAAGAAGTTTTAAGAAAAAAAAGTTGCTAGCATGTTTCTAGCATGATTCAGTAAGTTGTTAGCATGTTTCTAGCATGATTAGCAAGTTGCTAGCATGTTTCTAACATATTCTGTAAGTTGCTAGGATGTTTCTAGCATGATTCAGTAAGTTGCTAGCATGTTTGTAGCATGATTAACAAGTTGCTAACATGTTTTTACATGATTAGCAAGTTACTAGCATGTTTATAGCAGGTTTCTATCATAATTAGCAAGTTGCTATCATGTTTCTAGCATCATTAACAAGTTGCTAGCATGTTTCTAGCATAATTAGCAAGATGCTAGCATGTTTCTAGCATGATTAGCAAAGTTGCTGACATGCTTCTAACATTATTAGCAGGTTGTTAGCATGTTTATAACGATTAGCAAGTAGTTAGCATGATAAACAAGTTGTCAGCATGTTTCCAGCATGTTTAACAAGTTGCTAACATGTTTCTAGCATGATTAGCAAGTTGCAAGCATGTTTTTACATGATTAGCAAGTTGCTAGCATGTTTATAGCAGGTTTCTATCATAATTAGCAAGTTGCTAGCATGTTTCTAGCATGATTAGCAAAGTTGTTGACATGCTTCTAACATTATTAGCAGGTTGTTAGCATGTTTATAACATGATTAGCAAGTAGTTAGCATGATAAACAAGTTGTCAGCATGTTTCCAGCATGTTTAACAAGTTGCTAACATGTTTCTAGCATGATTAACAAGTTGCAAACATGTTTTTACATGATTAGCAAGCTGCTAGCATGTTTATAGCAGGTTTCTATCATAATTAGCAAGTTGCTAGCATGTTTCTAGCATGATTAGCAAAGTTGTTGACATGTTTCTAACATTATTAACAGGTTGTTAGCATGTTTATAACATGATTAGCAAGTAGTTAGCATGATAAACAAGTTGCCAGCATGTTCCTAGCATGTTTAACAAGTTGCTAGCAAGTTTGTAGCATGATTAGCAAGCTGCTAGCATGTTTCTAGCATGTTTATATCATAATTAGCAAGTTGCTAGCATGTTTCTACCATGTTTAACAAGTTACTAACATGTTTCTAGCAGGATTTACAAGTTGCTAGTATGTTTTAACATGATTAGCAATCTACTAGCATGTTTCTAACATTATTAGCAGGTTGCTAGCATGTTTATAGCATGATTAGCAAGTAGTTAACATGATAAACAAGTTGCCAACATGTTTCTAGCATGTTTAACAAGTTGCTAGCATGTTTCTAGCATGATTAGCAAGCTGCTAGCATGTTTCTAACGTGATTACCAAGCTGCTAGCATGTTTCTAGCAGGATTAACAAGTTGCTAGTATGTTTTAACATGATTAGCAATCTACTAGCATGTTTCTAACATGATTAGCAAGCTGCTAGCATGTTTCTGTCATAATTAGCACGTTGCAAGCATGTTTCTAGCATGATTAGCAAGTTACTAGCATGATTCTGGTTGCTAGCCATAGATAGATAGATAAATAAGTCTTGCTTATTTGAACATTCCATCAGTGTAAGTCTATGGGATTTAATCGTCAACTTCCCTGGTGAAAAAAATATGCATATGCTGGTAGCTATGTTTTGATGCTGGGATGCTGGTTAGGTATGTTTTAATGCTGGTTTAAGCTGGTCTTTAGCTGGTTTATGCTGGTCCTTTGCTGGTTTATGCTTGTCATGTTGCTGGTCAAGGACCAGCAAAAACCAGCAAAGGACCAGCATAAACCAGCTAAAGACCAGCATAGACCAGCAAAGGACCAGCTTAGACCTGCACCAAAACCTAGCTACCAGCATATGCTGTTTTTTTCATCAGGGTTTAATCGTCATTTTTAGGAAAATCGTACGTCTGATCAGATCTGTGCCGAGTTTGTAGAGTTAAAGCTCTTAGGGTCGACAGATTTAGTCTCAGAATAATAATGATGATGATGATAATAATAATAATAATAATAATAATAATAATAATAATAAGTTTAAATAGCATTTCAGTAAGTTGGCTTTCTCAAGCCAGCTTAATAATATTTCACTATTCTGAGCTACAGCAATCAGTACCGCCACATGTAGGACATTTGCAGGAAGTGAATCCTGATTCTACGATCCACGTGTCTCATTTAATTCCAGTCTTGAAAAGAGGATGAGAAAAGTTGTGTTAGTGTAATACAGTTCCCAGCACAAACAAACCCAGCTCTTATTAAAAATGCATCATCCTGTTTTAATGTCCTAAAGAGGAAAGTGCACGAGCGAGCGAGCAAGCGAGTGAGAGTCTGACGGGCTCATGCACACACAAAAAAAACAGCCTTTCATGAAAACTCGGAGCTATTTCACAGGCCAAGGCTAACGGGCGCACTGTAACAACAAGAAGTGCACTTTTTCTGGGTGCTTCACATTGTAATCTTATTTAGATGAAGGCAAACCGCATTACACTACGAATAGCAGCGAGTAAGTTCTGCATACTAATAGGAGGGTATATTGATACCATGCAGAGAAGCCCTGAGGATTAAAGGCCTGACTTTAATAATAGCTATTGATTTCACAAAGATCTTCTTAAGTAAGAATAGAATAATGCAGTATTTGGCTGTGTGGGCAAAATGTCTGCCGGAGTTTCTATCGGTCGCCATGAATAAGCGCGCTAATGGAAATAAAAATGAACTTTACATCAAAGTGCTTTCACATCTACACCGTGAGCCGCAGCAGAAATTCACCAGAGGATGGTGACGGTGCATTTTAAAAGCCCCTTTTGGAAATAATCATGAAGAGAATACTAATGGTAGACATATTTACATTGCATTGAACGGCTCCGAGCATCTGCACCCACACAATGGATGGTGCTTGTTTTAGGATCAGGTGCGCAATTGTTCAATTCCCACGACCGGCGCTGACGGCTCGGGCTGCGATCGTTTGGGTTTCTCTGCTGGCACTCACACCGGTGCAAGGAGGGAGCACATTAGCATATCAAAGAGTTCACCAGCAAGAAGTATTGAATTTAAAGTGTCTTTTGTTCAGTTACGTTTAAGTGTCAGCACACGCAGATACGGAAATGAGTATTTCCTTCACGTACACATATACACGTACTGCCTGAACTACTAACACCTTTCCTGAGGCTTTTGATCTACGTGTTGATTAACATTCTCTAAGGCTTTTTAGATTCTCAGACCTATTGTATCTGTTACCAATGCATAAAGGTGCACACACAATGCACTCAGTTTAGCCTCTTGTGAGAAAAAATAAATAAATAAATTTTCATATTGATTTTTTAATTATTATTTTTATTTAATGGTTATTGTTAGTGTCCATAAAATTAATCAGGACTTTTTAAAAATACATTGAAAACTGTAATATTGTGCAATGTTTTTAAATAACTGTTTTATATGTAATATATTTTTAAATGTAATTTATTTCTGTGATGGAAAGCTGAATTTTCAGCATCATTCCTCCAGTTTTCAGTCACGTGATCCTTCAGAAATCATTCTAATATGCTGATTTGCTGCCTGAGAACTTTTTCTTCTTATTATTAGTGTTGAAAACAGTGGTGTTGCTTAATATTTTTGTGGAAACCATGATTATTTGATTCTTTGATGAATAGAAAGTTCATAAAGAACAGAATTAACTTGTATTAGATATGTTATACTGTCATTTTAACCAATTTTCTGAATAAAAGTATTAATTTCTTTAAAAAAAAATAGAAATATCAAACTGTCACAACCAGTTTTTTTAAAGACATTATATTGTTACTTTAACCAAATGTCTGAATAAAAGTCTTAATTAATTTTCAAAGAAAGAAATACTGTACTATCACATGAACCAGTTTTCTGAATAAAAATATGAATTTCTTTAAAAACATATTATACTGTCAATTTAACCAATTTTCTGAATAAAAGTTTTTAAAGACATTATATTGTTACTTTAACCAAATTTCTGAATAAAAGTCTTAATTTCTTTCAAAAAAAGAAAGAAATATTGTACTGTCACTTGAACCAATTTTCTAAATAAAAGTATTAGTTAATTTATTAAAAAAAGAGAAATATTACACTGTCACTGACCAATTTTCTGAATAAAAGCATTCATTTCTTAAAAAAAGACATTATACTGTCACTTTAACCAATTTTTCTGAATAAAATATTATTTCTTTCAAAAAAAAGAGATATTATTCTGTCATATTAACTAATTTTTTGAATAAAAGTATTAATTTCTTTCAAAATTAAAATAAATATTATATTGTCACTTTAACAACTTTTCTGAATAAAAGTATTCATTTCTTTAAAAAAGACATTATACTGCTAAATTAAAGTATTAATTTCTTTCAAAAAAAGAAGAAATATTATACTGTAACTTTTTTCTGAATAAAAGTATTAATCTCTTTCAAAAAAAAAAAAAAAACAAAAAAAAAAAACAACAACAACAACAACAACAACAAAAAACATACAGTTCAGTGTTTTTAATTCCAGAGTTGTAGCATTTATAATGTTAAATTTAGTTATTATAAATTTAATAGACCAGTTAAAAAAAGACTATTCATAGAATTAAACACTGCTGTGGGACTTAAAGTCCAATTATTAATCATTTTACACATTATGCTAGTATGATTTCAGCATGTCCCTTGAGGAACATGTTCAGCATCTAAATTGCAATGAAAAATAAATGCTAAATCTGTGATTTCCCCCAGTACAATCAAATGTATAATTATATACTCTCTGTAGCTGTTGTGTGTGTCTCTCTCTGTGTGTGTGTGTGTGTGTGTGTGTTGTTTCAACACTGTTACCTAAGGTTTTCTTTGTGTCCCTTGAGTTATTGTCCTGTTACTGTGACCTTTAATTGAAGATCAATGCTTTGTAATGAAAATACTCACTAGAGGTGATATCAACCATTATGTTAAATAATGCTGAAGTGTGTAATTCATCTGTTTTGTTGATAGATAACAGTTCATGGACGTTTGATGTGCAAAATACGGTTATTTTGTCAAGACCGCAAGATTTTCTGTCTGATTGTGACAACAAATCAATAGATGGAGCTGGAAATTACATTGAAACCGCCTTGTATTTTCAATTCATTCATTCACTGCCAGATATTTTGATTTTATAATGAATATTTGACATGTTATTTTTCAGTCTGACCTGTATTGAGTGACAGGCAAGGAAAAATGCACATTTTGTAAGAAAATGTAATAATCCAGGATGTTATATACTAACACAGGTGCATGTCTTTGATGCATATATATATATATATATATATATATATATATATATATATATATATATATATATATTTCTATTATTTCTTTTCTCAGTTCAGCAGCTTTGTCCTACTACGCAAGTGTAATCAGTAAGTGGCTATAGAAATAAGTATATGCTGTTAAAGGAACAGCTCTATTTTTCATGGTCAAGGGTTTACTGTTGATGGCACAATATAAAGAATTCAGGACCTGCTATTGTAAACTATAGTCTTTGTGTAGTGATTCGGTTTCATCACAACTAGTGACACACTTGAAAAGCCTTTCATTAGTTTTGAGTCACTGTCATTAGCCTTCCTGCGTCTTTTCTCTCTCTTTTTCCCTTGTCTTGGCGTAAAGTCATTAACCAGGGCTGCCAGGGTGATGTGGCCGCTCACACACACTAAAAGGGCAATGATGCTCTTGACATTCTTCTAGGCTAAACCTCCTCACCTCCAATAATCCTGCAGCTTCCTCTGACATTTAATCACCGTTCACGTCCGTCCACCATCAATACTGGACATGGGCGGCAAGAGAGACGCCACGTCTGGTTCACCCTTTTCACCTCACATCTCGGGCCTGTCGTGAAAACTCAAATGGGAGTCTGATGTACATGGTAATAAGAGCAGGTGTTGATTTTGAGATGTGTGTAATGGAGCGCTTCTTTCCCATTAGTCATGCTTAGAGAATATAAAAAGTCTCTTGTGCTCACAAAGGCTGCATTTATTTGATCAAAAATGCAGTAGAACTGTAAAATTGTGAAATATTATTATAATACAAAATAACTGATTTATATTTTAATATAGTTTAAAATGTAATTTATAAAGCTGAATTTTCAGCATCATTACTCCAGTCTTCAGTGTCACATGATCCCTTAAAAATCATTGGAATATTCTAATTTGGTGCTTAATTTGATCATTTTTGGTGATCAAATATTAATGATGGTGGTGCATTTTTTTGATTAATAGAATGTTCAGAAGAACATCATTTAATAGAAATAAAAATAGATATATTTTGTAAAATTATAAATGTCGCTTTTGATCAATTGAAAGCTACGATGGCGTTTTAGTGCCATGTTAAAAAAAGATTACGAGATTAAAGCCGTAATATTTCAAGAATAAAGTCGAAACTGCGAGAATAATGTCTAAATATTACGAGAATAAAGTACAAATTACGAGAATGAAGATTAAATGTTTTAAGAATAAAGTCGAAAAATTTTGAGAATAAAGTTGAAATGTTTCAAGAATGAAGTTGAAATTTCGAGAATAAAGTCGAATTGTTCGAGAATAAAGTCGAAATTTCAGGAATAAAGTCAGGACATTTTGAGAGTAAAGTCAAAATGTTACGAGAATAAAGTAGAAATATTACGAGAATAAAGTCGAAATTATGAGAATAAAGACAAAATGTTTTGAGAATAAAGTTGAAAAGTTTCGAGAATAAAGTAAAAATGTTTTGAGAATAAAGTTAAAATTTTGAAAAATAAAGTAAAAATGTTTCAAGAATTAAGTCGAAATTTTTAGAATAAAGTCAAAATGTTTTGGGAATAAAGATTACATTTTCAGAATAAAGACGAAATGTTTCAAGAATAAAGTCAAAATATTTCAAGAATAAAGTCAAAATGTTTTGAGAATAAAGTCGAAATTTCAAGAATAAAGTCTAAATGTTTCGAGAATTAAGTAAAAATTGCTCACAATTCAGGCCATTTGCATTTGCAAAAGGCTAGAATACACTCTGAAAATATTATAAATTTAATCTTGTAAGTGCAACAAATTAATTCTCGTAATTTTTTTTACTTTGTCATAATATTTTGACCTTATTCTCGTAATTTAAATTTTATTCGTGAAATATTTAGACTTTATTCTCAAAATATTTCGACTTCATTTTCATAATTTCGTTTTTATTCTCGAAATATTACAACTTTAGTCTCATAATTTTACATTTTTTGTTATTTTTTAAACGTGGCACTAAAGCATCATTGTAGAAAGCCATCCTTGCTGGACCAAAAAAGCAAACAAACGTAATTTTCTTTTAAATATTATTTTCCCCAAATATTTAAATGGCAGTATAAAATATAATACAGATGAACTGTATTACAAATAAATATATATTAAAAAAGTAAAAAAAAAAAAAAAAGTCAGATATCTTAAAATATCTGTTCTTTTAAATTGCAATATATTTCAGTATTTTTGATCAAATAAATTTAGCTTTGGTGAACATAAGAGACTTCTGACTAATAGGAAAGAACGGCTCTATTATGCACATTTCCAAATAGTGTATCACAGTTTTCACAACTGTTAAGCAGCGAAACTGTTTTCAACATTAACAAATGTTTCTTAAGCAGCAAATCAGCATATTAGAATGAAGGCTGGAGTAATGATGCTGAAAATTCAGCTTTAGATCACCTTTTTTTTAAATTGTAATAATATTTCACAATATTACTGTTTTTACCACATTTTTGATAATATAAATGAAATCTCAGCGAGAATAAGAGACATGTTTTAAAAACATAGTGGATAGTTAGAGTTACATTCAGCTCACAAGAAAGAGGAAAAGATGAGTAACGCATTCAACTTCCATCTCATTATTTGAAATTTTGATAGACTGCTGGCCTGTGTATTTGAGGTTCAAGGCTGTACATAGTTGTTTTTTCCAATCTCTAAGTCTATCAGATATTATATTCATAAAGAAGATAGTTTGAAATTTGTCTGACTGTAGCAAATCTCCCATTTTTATGAAATCACCACTGGTGCAAAGGTGAGGCAGATGCTGTTTCGCATCTCAACATCTCTGTTTTTGTAGTTTCTAAGTATTAATTTATACCGAAGCAAAGCTATTATGTGGCCAAATAGTTTACAAGGCTAAATGACCTTGAAAACTCACTCTGGGGGAGTATAAATGAAAATATTGTGTCATGGAGGGGAAAGTAAATCATGAGGCAGCGCGGGCCTTTCTCAGGCAATGCGACTGTGAAGATCCAGCCATAATTCAATATGAGCATCACTAAAGATCCCTTTGAGGGAACCAAGATGGAAAATAACCACATGAAATGGCAGTCAGAAAGCAATTTATAGCTTTTGTTTCAAATTAGAGATACAAAGGCTGTTCGTTCTGATTGAAACGAGGGATGTGGCGTAATGTCGTCCGGATAGAAATACAGTTTCATCAGCGTTGTGCATATTAAAGAAGATGGAAGTCCTCCACGTGTCCTTTTTTTCTGAAAAGCAAGCGATTTTGCCTGCAAACAGCCTTTCTGTCTTTTTTCTTAGCTTGCGACCTTAATATCAATGAATCTCTTTGCCTCCAAAGGCCAAACAGTGGCGTCTCTGTGGGACACAGAAGGCCATAGGCTAGTTTGAATAATGAGATAAATATCTTTTGTATAAAATGACTTGGGTCCTAATTACTTGTGGGCAACTCTGAGCTTATTTTCTCTGTATTTAAGTAGTTAAGACTTCAGTAATACCATTGCTTCTGTTTTCATGTCAACAACAACTTTAGCTAATTAGCAACTGCAGTTTTTGGAGGTTCACTTTCACCTAATTGGGAGTCTAATTAGCACCATTTGATTTAGTTGACGTGGAAATTTCAGCAAGGGGCATCTGACACTGGCAAATCCCAAATGATCCAGAGTTGCCACTCAACCAAAGTTGACTTATTTCCCTCTCTCAGCTAAATAGCTGTGGTGCAAAATGCATGTTACTTCCATAGAATGTCATTCATTTCTACCTCAGGTGTTTGTTTTCATCTAAAGATGATACAGAAGTAAATTGCTCATGATGGAAACCGTATACAGGTCAGATATATAATCTTCGTCTCCTTTGCCCTTTCGCCATCTCCCAGAGAGACAGATTGACAGAGAGATTGTATGATTTTCATCTCTAGATGGGCTGCTTTGATTTAGTGGTGCAAGACCACAATCATTCACACACACGCGCATTTAACGGCTGTCATGCTGACGACAGACAAGCTTTGATTTAGAAGAACCGAAGTGAGAGTTTAAAGATAGATTTCAGCAGAAAAGGAGCCCCGAATCAACAGGGAGGAGAGCGAAATCAGGAGAAAATGCGCGTGGGAGCGTGAGCGAACCATTTTAGGAGTGTGTGTTGTTTGTTTGACATGCCTGAAAGCAATTGTGACAAACTTCCCCAGACAGGCCGACATCGACACACTCGAGATCTGAGAAAGGCCCCGCATTCGAAATGATCAAAGCGAGCAATTTATGCAAAAGATAAAACGCAAATAAATAAATTAAGCTTTAATGTAAGACCTCAATGAGTGGCCAATATGGAGAACGCTATCTGTTAGCATCTTTTTTTTTTTAACCTGATGCTGTAGATACGACATCCACCAACATGGGATGACTGAAATGTTAAGATTTTTACTTGATAATTTAGGTACCTAATAATTTATTATTCAGCAAGCATGCATTAATTCAATCAAAAGTGACGGTAAAGACATTGATAATATGATTTATTTTAAATAAATGTTCGCTACAACTGTTTTGAACATTTATAATAATTTCTACAGCACAAAATTGACATTAGATTGAATTCCAAAGGACCATGTAGCACTGAAGAATGCTGAAAATTTAGTTTGGCCATCAAATGAATTAAACTACATTTTAAAATATATTAAAAATAGAAAACAGCTGTTTTAAATTGCAATAATATTTCACAATAGTACCGTTTCTACTTATTTTTATTAAATAAATGCAGCCTTGGTGAGCATAAGAGACTTTTTTAAAACATTTAAAAAATCATACCAACCCAAAACTTAAAAATAAATATATAATATAAAACATACAGAAATACATATAGAATATATATGACCCTGGAGCATAAAACCAGTCATAAGGGTCCATTTTTTAAAAATTGATGTATGGTTTGTTAGAATAGGACAATATTTGGCCGAGATACAATTATATGAAAAAACATTTAAATATTGTGAAAATTACCTTTAAAGTTGTCCAAATGAAGTTCTTAGCAATGCATATTATTAATTAAAAAAAAAACTATTTATTAATAGTATGCATAGAATTATATATATATATATATTTTTTATTAATAATATTTACGGTAGGAAATTTACAAAATATCTTCATGGAACATGATCTTTACTTAATATCCTAATGATTTTTGCCATAAACGAAAAATCGATAATTTTGACCCATACAATGTATTCTTGGCTATTGCTGCAAATATACACTGTAAAAACAAATTTGTTGAGTCAGCTTAAAATTATTTGTTAATTAAGGCTTTGAATAAAATCAGATGCACTCAGTATTTTTTCTTTTATGTTTCTCTTTTCTCAGCCGTTGGACTATGAGACCAAAAAAGCGTACACGTTTAAAGTGGAGGCCTCCAATGCACACCTGGATCCACGGTTTCACAATTTCGGCCCATTCAAAGACACAGCTACAGTGAAGATAAACGTTCTGGATGTGGATGAGCCTCCCGTCTTCAGTAAACCCTCCTACGCGATGGATGTTTATGAGGACACACCACAAGGCACCATTATAGGAGCAGTGACTGCACAGGATCTCGACGCAGGAAACAGTCCAGTCAGGTATTCAAACATAGTACAAATAAACAGATAAGACTATGGGCTGGTAACCTGAAGGTTGTTAGTTTAGTGCTTGCAAGAAGCAAGCCATCACCACTGTGCCTTTGAGCATCATATTTATAAGAGTTTTTACACTCTCATGTTGCTCCAGACTATTTTTTTTTCCAGTGTAATAACTGGTTTATATATATATTCGGCTTTGATCACAAGAATAAATGCCATTTTAAAATATTCAAATAGAAAGCAGTTATTTTAAATAGCAAAACTATTTCACAATATTCCTGTTTTTATTGTATTTTAGATCAAATAAATGCAGGCTTGGTGAGCAGAAGAGAATTCTTTAAAAACATTAAAACTCTTACTGTTCAAAAACTTTTGACTGGTAGTGTATATATAATATATATATATATATATATATATATATATATATATATAAATAAATATATATATATTTTTTTTTTTTTTTTTTTTTTTTTTTTTTATTCTAGAGAAAAAGTTGGATATTGTATGCATGCATCACACATCACTATATATTTGTTCTTACTAAAAACAGCAGGTAAAAACAGCAGCATGCTGAAAGATTTACCTTGTTTTGTAATCCATTCTGTTTTAGAATTGCACTTCTTAAGATTGCTTTTAAACTTTTACAAGAAGACAAAACTATTGATGCACCACTGCGGGGTCCCAAAACTACCTAACATCACAAGTTAGTTTGTTTCTGTATGAATATTTCATTCAATATACTGTAAGAAAGTAAAATGGACAAAGGAAAGATTTGTATTAGTGAAAGGGCTTTGTTTCCCTTTTGTTTTGGCCTTTCCTGATTAATTATTTAGAAACATCGGTAACATTGCTCAATGGGGATGTGCACTTTCTCATCGGAAAACTATGGTCCCCAATGAGCTTCCGTGCATAGGGAACAAAGCTTTTAAAAATAAGTCTATACGCGCCGCATGTCCACCGCGTTGCGGCCCGCAGAGTGAATGCGGGAGACAAAATAGCTAAAGTGCCAAAGGTTTTTGCAGCTTCCTCCAAAGCTTTTTAAGTTTCTCCAAGCTTCAAGGGTCAAGAAAAAGCTGCAGAGAGATCGAAAAAGGATGGACTTTTGAAAAAAAGTACATTTGTCCAAAGCTGTGTTGTTCATGTGCGCTGAAGTTCACAAAGTGAAACATTTCTTGAGGTAAACCACCCAAAGAAGGGGTCAGAGCCCCACAGTGAGCAAAATGTACTGATATGAGGAATATAGACTTGTGTAGAGTAAATCACATCTACGTTTCTTCATTTAAAAGATGCTTTTATCCAAAGTGACTGACAAATGTGACCCTGGACCACAAAACCAGTCGTAAGCCGCACAGGTATATTTGTAGCAATAGCCAACAATACAACTTTTCTTTTATGCTGAAAATCATTAGAATATTAAGTAAAGATTATGTTCCATGAAGATATATTGTAAATCTTCTACTTTAAAGATGTTAAAACTTAATTTGTGATTAGTAATATGCATTGCTAAGAACTCAATTTGGACCATTTTAAAGGCAATTTTATTACAATTTTGTTTTTTTTGCACCCTCAGATTCCAGATTTTCAAATAGGTGTATCTCGGCCAATATCCTATCCTAACAAATCATACATCAATGGAAAGCTTATTTATTCAGCTAGATGCCACATTTAATATTTTGTGAATTAAAAAACTAGGCTGACACTTTGTTTAAATGGGTTTCATTGTTGTGTATCTGAATGTTGATATTTTAGCTGGCAAATATTAAAAATGTGCCTTTCCTTGTGACACAAAATCTGTGTTGTGTTAAAATTGTGTTAAAATAATAGATGTGGCAAAGACATTACAAACTATTGAACACAGCCTCGTTTTCATTCAAAATATAATATTTTCCACCCTTAAAGGAGAAGTCCACTTCCAGAACAAAAATTGACATATAATGTACTCACCCCTTGTCATCAAGGATGTTCATGTCTTTCTTTCTTCAGCCGTAAAGAAATTATGTTTTTAGAGGGAAACATTTCAGGATTTTTCTCCATATAATGGACTGATATGGTGCCCCGATTTTAAACTTTCAAAAAACAGTTTAAATGCGGCTACAAACGATCCCAAATGAGGTTGTAAACGATCCCAGCCAAGGAAGAAGGGTCTTATCTAACCGAAACGACCGGTTATTTTCATTAAAAAAAATACAATTTAAATACTTCATAATCTCAAAAGCTTGGCTTATCTTACTCTGCCTGAACTCTGTGTATTCTGGCTCAAGACAGTTAGGGTATGTTGAAAAACTCCAATCGTATTTTCTCCCTCAACTTCAAAAATAATTTCAAAATTATCCTACATTGCTGCAGAAGTTCCGACCCAGTCTTTGCAAAGTGAACATGCAAAGAAGATCAAACACCCTTAACAAAAAAGGTAAAACAGCGATATGGGACGATTTCAAAGTTGAGGGAGAACATGAGATGGGAATTTTTTACGACATACCCTAACTGTCATGAACCGAAAAAAAAACAGTTCAGGCAGAGCAAGACAAGATGAGCGTTTGACATTAAAAAGTGTATAAATTATATTATTTTTATGAAAATAACAATCGTTTCACTAGATAAGACCCTTCTTCCTCGCCTGGGATTGTTTACAACTGCATTTGGGATTGTTTGAAGCCGTATTTAAACTGCATTTTGTAAGTTTAAAATCAGGGCACCATACCAGTCCATTATATGGAGAAAAATCCTGAAATGTTTCCCTCAAAAAACATAATTTCTTTACGGCTGAAGAAAGAAAGACATGAACATCTTGGATGACAACGGGTGAGTACATTATCTGTCAATTTTTGTTCTGGAAGTGGACTTTTTACCTTTAATTCTGCCTGTAAAAAATTGACATTTATGATTTATTCCTGGCAGACTATTAAAAACAGTCAAATGAGTGACCAAAGTCATATGTGACCCTGGACCACAAAACCTTGTAGGGGTCAAAAATCTAAATATTGAGAAAATCACCTTTAAAGTTGTCCAAATGAAGTTCTTAGCAATGCATATTACTAAACAAAAAATAAGTTTTAACATATTTATGGTAGGAAATGTACAAAATATCTTCATGAAACACAGTCTTTACTTAATTTCCTAATGTTTTTTGGTATAAAAGAAAAATCCATAATTTTGACCCATACAATGTATTGTTGGCTGTTGCTACAAATATACTCATGCTACTTATGGTTTTGTGGTCCAGGATCACACATGAGGAAACACAACATAAAAGATTCATCCTAAGGAGGCATTTGCATGGGAAATGGTGTAGTTCCTGGACTGATCCAAGATGATAAAACAGAAGCTCAGCATAAAATCAAAATTGACCCTCTTATCGTTTTTAATGCTTGCATAATTCATCAGTGTTTTTCAAAGAAAATAAAACTTCTAGCATTTTTTTGTCTTTTAGAATCGCACATCATATTTTGAAAGCAAAATGGATTTTGAACAGCATTTTATGTTGATTTTAGATCAATTTGTCCTCAGATGTTTCTGTATTTATGAATGTTTGTTTTTAACATACTCAGCTTTTCCTCTGGGATATTTATCTCATTACACATTTGGATCTCGGGCCCAGCAAAGCTGCAATTTCAGCTGAATCGACCCACAGCTTTTGCTTTCTTTTTCCAAATGCTTATTAATGTTTCATCTGTGAGTTAACATTTGAATACACTGACACTGTACCGATTGCATGACTCCTGATTACAGCCACTGTCCTGTTTGATTTACTACAAGAGGTAAAATTCAGGAAATGCACAGTTATTTTACTGAATCTCACATCCTCCTACAGGAATAGAACAGAGAGTTATGTTAGTTGTTAAAATAGGGCAAATTTGATGTTCTGCTTCATCTCTCCGCACAGCCAAGGGTCTGTAGAGCCGGTCTCTAACTACTTCCTACAATGAATAATTTGTTCATCATTCTGTTTGTTTTGTAATCTCGTAGTCTTGTAAAGATTAATGAAGCAGTATATTGAAATTCTGTTTGAAGCTTTTTCTTGCATGCGACTGCAGCATTCGCTGTTTAAAAAATTAAAATAAAAAAATATATATATAAATAAAGCTTTGCTTTGCTCAGATAAATTAGGTTAATAATCAGCTAATTGGAAATCAACCAAAACTTCTGTGGCTCTCGGAATAAAAGCACAAAATTGCAACCATAAAGGCTTGATAGAACATTAAATAGAACATGAAGATTCTATAATGAACATTTTAAATATTCAAAAAGGTTGCATGCACTGCTTTCTAATCTTGTTTGATCTTCAAATTATTTTAATATAGTCTTTCTTCTCTTTCATGATGGCACATGACTAAGAGTTTTTTCTTTTCCCAAATGTTTTGAGTCGGTTTTATATGCCTTACATTCCCACAGCTGCAGTCTCTGTATGGTATTTATGATGATTATTACAGAGCATCAGGCCTCCAAACGGTTGTGAATCACAACATCAAAGGCTTTTGTTGAGAATCCAATGCAAATGGGCAAAATCCTCAGATTTTCTGTTGACCACCTTTTGAGTGAATTTAACAAGGCAGCCGTTAAAATGTGGAAAACATAAAAACCGTAGCATCTCACCTCACCCAGCGCTCCCACTTCATTTCTCTTTGCTCGATTCTAGGTCAAGCCACAAATAAATAAATAAACAGCGTTGAAAATATCAGCCTGCATTAATGCGTCCAGAGTTCAGAACAGGTTTGTAAAAGTGTTAGTGAGAGAATGAGTCCAAAGCGTCAAGTAGAACCTGAAGAAGGTCAATGAAAACCTAACTTTTTCAAAGTTGTTCATATGCATGAATACTGTTGTGCAAAGTCTCACCGAGACACGTGTACAGTAGTCCCTGAGAATGGTTACGCGGTGTGTTAACAAGGTTGCTAGGCCATTACACCGATGTTCACAGCTGTTCAAAACTGGACCCACGCATAGCAATTCACTAGAGTGCACAATATTTTCATGCAAGCTTGCCGCATGACTAAATCAAACATAATGAGCGCTTTGCAAAACTGCGAAGAATAGAAACTGAGAAAAAAAAAAATTAATAAACACTCTTGAGTATCATTATGTTCATCTATGGTACTAATCTAGTTGTACCTAGGTAAAAATGTCCCTCAAATGTAGGGTAGGTAAAAATCATTTACCATCAGTCATTAAATTTGTTTTCTTTCCACACAAAAAGTATTCTCATAGACTATTTTTTATTCTTTTTTTAAGATTTATTTTTATTTTATGCCTTTATTTGGATAGGACAGTGTAGATGGACAGGAAGCGAAGTGGGAGGGATCAGGAAAGGTCCACAAGCCAGGATTCAAACTCGGGTCGCCCACAGCACAATATGTTGACGTGCTAACCACAAGGCTATTGGCGTCGACAGCACATGGACTATTTTAACGATGTCCTTACTACCTTTCTGGGCCTTGAACGTAATAGTTAGGTTGCTGTCCATGCAGGGTCAGAAAGCTCTCGGATTTCATCGAAAATATCTTAATTTGTGTTCCAAAGATGAACTTACAGATTTGGAATGACATGAGCTAGGGCTGCATGATAAATCGAAATGAAATCGTGATTAGGCAGAGGCTGCGATTGTCATGCGTATCTTTCAGTGAATCACAATTCTGTGATCAGTAGTAAAACTTCATCCGAAGGCCAGAGGGCGCTCTCACACTGAAACTCCAAATACGCCCGAATAAGAAACCCAGGAAATGCCTATCCTGCAGCTGAATAAACAGAAGATTTACCTGCTTTCATTGATTCAGTGTGACTAATAAACACACAAATATGACAATATATATAATTTTCATTATAATAAAGTATATTTGTAATGCAATGCCATTATCACTGCTTAGAATACTATGAATACTATGCGTCCCTTATTCTGTGTAAAAAGCTATGTCATCTCACAGAAGGATTTATTTCAAACACTCGACTGACATTATGAAGTGAGTTGGGAGTAAAAGCATGTTATTAAATGTGGTATTTTCACATGCTTTCAAATGTACTACACAGAGCCGTAATTCACTGAGAAGCTACGCAAATAGCTGTCATTATCACAAACGATTTCTTTTGATTTCATTAAAAATATCGTCTGCGATTTTCTTTGTGTAATTTATCAATGAACTACGGCTCTGTGTAGTAAATGCTGCTTTATTTGAAAGCAGGTGATTGCAGATCCGTCTTTACTAACAAAATGCGCATGGGAATTGCATTCAATTAATCGTGCAGCCCTAACATGAGGTTCAGTAATTAATGACAGAATTGTCATTTTTTAGGTGAACTGTCGCTTTAAGACGAAGGGTCCTTATTTACTTAACAGAGCAAATTAGTGTAAGACAGAAATCCCATAAAAGTGCAGATGGGAGTGGAAAGCTCTGCGGTTGATTTACTGACAACGTGCAAATTAAAGGACACTGGCGCAGCCGAATCATTTCCATAATGACCGACGCATTGATGATAATCAGCCGATGATTATCAGGTGTGAGTAATCTTCTAACAACACTGGTGCAAAATAGATTGAGACGTGTTTTTGGGGATTGTTAAATAGAGGGTTTTCAAAACGGCACTGAATGTGGACAATGCCACTGAACTGAATTAAACTCCCATATTTTGCTGATTGTTGCTGGTGAAAATGATCAATTATTGTCATGTTTTGGGCGGTACTAATCGGTCGGACCAGGAAAAACATTTGAAGCACTATAGACTGCCAAAAGTTATAACAAATCTAGGAGAAGAGTGCAAAAAACTGAGGAACAAAAGGCGTTTGTGGTTGGCCAGACTGAACTAGGATTTCCAAGAATGTTGACATTCATGTTTGTTCTTATTTCTGGTCAGGTGTAGGTGAAATATTAGGCTAATACATTAATTAATACTGCTCATATGCATCTTTACCAACTATTAACTTTGGTACAGAACAACATATTCAGTAGTACATTAACCATACAATCCATGTTGTTGTTTACATCCGAGTATCACCAGTATGGCCACGCATTTGGGTAACTGACCAAATCGTGATGTAAGGGCAATCCCTCTAAACCAGTGAACAGACTATTGGGAATTTAGTAAATCAGCTTGCATGATTAATTTACTGTAAATACTGTCCTCCCATAAATTTAGTGTCTATAAAGGGAATCTCTAAAAAAAGCATGTGCAGTAAGGTCAGTTGCAAAAACAACTCTGTCCATGCCTTCTCAGCCATTTATCACAGTGTGTCTTTAGTAAATCCTGACAGCAATTTTTTAAAGCAAAAAGAGGGATTGTGATGGTGCAAGCTGTTAGTACAGTAAATCTGGCCCTAAATCTGTTCTCTGTTCTTCAGGTACTCCATCGACTGGAAGAGTGACCTGGACAGCTTCTTCGACATCGATCCTGTCAGAGGAACCATCTCCACCAACGAGCTTCTGGACAGGGAGAGTATAGCCCAGCACAACATTTCAGTCGTGGCCACTAAAGTTAGTAAGTACGGGCTGTGAACCTCAGAAGCAATTCATAAAAGTTCAGTTGTCTTTTTTTACGATTTACGGTGGCGCATCGCAGTGCAGTCAACGGAGGATTCCATTAAGTCTGCTTTTTATGTGCATTCATAAAATATGACGACTTTCCTGGAATATGTATCATTACTACAGTGTCTTTCCTTTCTCCTTGACTTAGTGCATTTAACAATTGATGTATGTTCTTAAACTGCTAGTGAATTAATTGTTCCTTGCCATCAAGGTGGTCATCAACAGAAGACTCTGTCTTATATTATGCCTTCTTGAACAACAACTAAATCTTATTTATAAAGTCAATTGCTAATATTTTTGTCTGTAATATGTCCATAATTACTTTTTTATATTATATATTAGCCTACATTTTAACAGTCTTCACCCTCAGTGACTTTTATTTTTGAATAACATCAAAAATCCCATTTAGTCAACTCATTTGTAGACAATCAATAATTAAATAATAATTAAACAATCCCAATTTTTCATCAATCTCACCTTTATCTCATAATTATAATTTAGTACGTCATAATTTCAATTTTAAAAATTGTGATGTATATCGTGATTTTTTTTTTACCACTTTTATTTCAGAATTATGACTTTTGGCTCACAATTTTGTCTTTTTATGTCATAATTCTACTTATATCATAATTATTATTTAACAAAGTATGATTTTTCTTCTAATGTGGCTGAAATGGGCTTCCATATATTTCATTTACAAAGATGTCAGATTATGGGGGAAAAGTGTTTACAAACTGCATTTCATATTGACTATTTTAGGAAGTAATTTAAAAAGCGATCAAACTCCAGTGTCAAAGATGTCATTGCTGTAATTGTGTTTGTGTCGGAAAAGATCTGTGGATTGAATCACCACATAAATAAGCAAATCCATCGTCATCAAGTCGTCAAATCCGCCGAGAAGTCCCCAATGCCATTATCTTGGAGGATATGTGGTGCTCAATCAAAATTACAAACGCGGCGACTCACATTCATTAAGACGGAATGGGGATGAGAGGTCATTAAAAGTTGAGCCTTCATCGCCATGGTAACGGTTATTACTCATTGTCTCTCAAGGTTGCACTGGTGATATGCTAATTGTGATTTCTAAAGCTAATTTGGGAGAGACTTCGCACAAGTCTGGGCTGTTAAACTTCACTCCTGCACTGCAATGGGAATTGTCCACCCTGTCTTAGAAGCTCCATTTTTATTCATATTGTATTCACTATCAGTGTCTTTAAGACAGTTTTACATTCTGTTCCACTGGCCCAGAAGGATTCAGAGAAATCACAGAGCACGCAGTCTGACATTCATAACTCGTGGCTAAACTAGATATTAGAAAAAAGACAAAAAGTCAATATTTTTTGAAAGTATATATTAATTCTTGATCAACTGAACAGCTGCTGACACCCTGGAGCTTACATTTTCAAAAACACTGAAGAAAATGTTCAAGTAAATGTTATTGTTATTAACAAGCCACATATTTTGAAGTACATTCTTGCCTAAGGACTACATTCCGTGACAAAAGTACAAGCGGAGTGATACAAACGGTGAAACGGTTGGAGTTCTGTTATCACTAGAATATCACACTCCTCTCAGCCAATCAGATTTGAGGATCAGAAAGAACTGTATTATGTATGTATTATCATTGTACAACATCATATCTCACAAATGTGAATATTAATTCTTCATTATTTTGAACTTTTTAGGCATCCTAGTTGAATAGTTGATTTTAATAGAGTTGAAGTCAAAAGTTTACATACACCTTGCATAATCTGCAAAATTTTTACTTTAGGGATCATACATTATTTAGTACTGACCTGAATAAGACGTTTCACATAATAGACGTTTACATATAGTCCACAAGAGAAAATAATAGCTGAATTTATAAAAATGACCCTGTCCAAAAGTTATATTAATGTGTTGTTACCTGAATGATTTACAGAGTTCTTCAGAAAAAAATCCTTCAGGTCCAACAAATTCTTTGGTTTTTTAGATTTTTTGTGTATTTGAACCTTTCCAGCAATGACTGTATGATTTTGAGATCTGTCTTTTCACACTGAGGACAACTGAGGGACTCATATGCAACTGTTACAGATGGTTCAAACACCGATGCTTTAGAACGAAAAAAATGCATTGAGGGCTGGGGGGTGAAAACTTTTTGAAGTTCAGGGTAAATTTAGCTTATTTTGTGTTCTGGAAAACATGTATGTGTCTTCTGTAGCTTCTGAAGGGTAGTACTAAATGAAAAAAATATGATATTTAGGCAAAATAAGAAAAATGTACACATCTTCAATCTGTTCAAAAGTTTTCACCCCCAGTTCTTAATGCATCGTTTTTCCCTCTGGAGCATCAGTGAGTGTTTGAACCTTCTGTAATAGTTGCATATGAGTCTCTCAGTTGTCCTCAGTGTGAACAGATGGATCTCAATATCATACAGTCATTTTTGGAAAGGGTTCCAAAACACATGCTGAAAAAACAAAGAATTTGTGGAATCTGAAGGATTTTTTTTTGAAGAACAGAAGGCAGTTTAACTGTTCAGGACAAACAAGGGACTCATAAACAACTATCACTAAACAAAAACAAAAACAAAACAAAAATAAAATAAAAATAAAAAAAAACAGCTGTGGATCATTCAGGTAACAACACTGTATTAAAAATCAAAAATAAAATAATAAACTAATAAAATAATAAACATTTCTGCAAGGTGTATGTAAACATTTGACCTCAACTTTATGCAGTTTTGCATGTCTCTAAAAGTTAGTTATTCAAAACTTTTTTTGCCCACTTTGACCATTTGGAGCTGTTAACTATATGAGCACAATAGTATTTAACAAGCCGTTTTTGCTGTCCTACATTTTATAAATGCTCATATTGCCAGCGTGTAATGTGTAATATCCTTACTAGCATTATACAGTGGCTTGTAAAACATGCTTGACAGCTTTTATATCTCTCAGAACCAGTGATTATGAGGTGCGGAGAACACCTGTTCAACACCGTCACAAGCTAGTCTAGCATAAATCGCAGCTTCTCGTTTTTTTCCTCACCTCTCCTGTGCTTTTTAAGGGCGTTAATGTCACACCAGGTGGAATTCCAGATGTTCCGGAGCCTCAGAATCATATTGGACTAAATATGAAAGTGCTGAGGGAAGCATGAGTCAGCACACAGTTTCCAAACATTTCACGCTTGTTGCACATCGTGAAAACTTCTACCTTTAGTTTTCATTAGGACAGCAAACATAGGGATACGCTTGATTTACATAATCCCTTCTGTGACGCTCATTACATTAGAGTCAGCTAGCTGAAGGAAAAACGCTACAGTTTTACACTACAGTTAGAACCAGTAAGTTATTTTTTTGCTCTGTTTACACCTTGTACAGTAATGTAAACAGGGCCACAATATAGGGCTGTTGTACACAGTCTATCAAACCTGCAAATGAAGCAGAATTGTTTTAATCTAAAAAAGACGCACCTTTTAAATATGTGATTAGAGGGTTTATATTTGTTTGAAGCCAGGCCAACAATAACCACCAGAGCATGAACAAAAACATCACAAAGACACATTTACTGTTACTGTGTCATAAGATCTAGCGTACAGCAAACTGAACGATTTCTCCCTTATACAACAGCGCCATCTAGTGGCAAAATCCGTCATTCGAGTCATTAGGTTGAAGGCTAGACTTGTAAAGTGTTGTTGTTTTAATTAAACATCACTAGGTTTTAAGATTATTTTTACTTAAAATGTATTGTGAAGTATTAAAAAGCATTAGCATTCTGCAACAGTTTCTAATTTTCATATTAACCCTGATGCAAGTATTCAATCGTAAAATATAAATATTATCATTGCTAGTCTTTTTTAAAAGTATTTTGCAGGTGTTTACCCACTATGTTTGTGCATTTCAATAATAAATATATTCGTACATTTTCCAGAGGACTTTATCACTTTCATCACAATGTTGAAGTTTGTAATTTAAACTTTAATTTAAACTTTTTTTTTTTTTAATTGAAACTTCTATAGAGAGAGAGAAAGAGAGACTTAAATATAATTGTAATTTATTTTAAAATAATTTATTTAACGAATGAATAAATAAATAAAATAAATAAAAATAAAAAGCCAAAAACAAATGCCATATGAAGCATTCATATATTTCATACAATTATTTAGCAATGAATAAATTAAAAAATAAATTTATTAAAATAAATAAAAAAATTGCAAAAAATAATACATGCTATATTAGGAATTCATATATTTAAAACAATAAAAAAAAAAAAAAAAAAAAAAAAAAAAAAAAAAAAAAACATGCCATATGAAGCATTCATATTTTTCATACAATTATTTAGCAATGAATAAATTAACAAATAAATTAATAAAAATAAATAAATAAAAACTGCAAAAAATAATAGATGACATATGAAGAATTCATATTTCAAACAATTATAAAAAAAATGCAAAAAATGTAAATGCCATATGAAACATTCATATATTTCATACAATTATTTAGCAATGAATACATTTAAAAAATAATTTAAATAAATAAATTAATTAAATAAATAAAAAAAAATTGCAAAAAAAAATAATACATGCCATATGAAAAATTAATACATTTCATATGATTATTTAGCAATAAATAAATAAATTCACAATTTGTGTTGGATTGTGAGTATTTTCCTGCAATAAAAGCAATTCACATTTTAAAAAGCACCTAAATGCATGAATATTTTCACTAAGTTTGCTTTCACAGTTCAATATGTGATTATAATAATAATAAAACATGAATTATGCAATATAAAATATATATATTTGCAAATTCTGCAGTAATCACAATTTAACGTTGATATGTGATTAATAAAAAAAAACATACTGGCAGGTCTAGTATACGAAATGATTACATAGATGTACGAATATGTATGATTACTAGAATTAAATTATTATAGATGTATATCACAAATAAAATGGCATTTAAAAGATTCAAGTCAACTGAGGTTTGGGTCAAAGTTTGGGTGAATTGTTAACAAAAAATTATTATTAAAATTATTGTTGTGACATTAAATGTACACAGTCAGAAAATAATAAATGTGCCCATATATATTTTTGTATTTGAGTTATCTGAACATCTCAAATATGTTTTTGGTCTTGGTTTGAAACTCGAAGTGAACTGCATTTAACTTTTAGTTAGCCAAAACTTCTTTTACAGTAGCTACACAAAAAGCAATTTGCTGCAGGACATTTGGGGCAGAAGCACAGGACCTGGAGAGTGATGATGTGTCAGATCTCAGATAAATTGTAGCAACAGTAATTTTTTTACTGGACATCAGACGCCCTGGAGCCCCTGAAGCTAAAGTAACAAACAGCTGCACGCACGCACACACACACAGAGACTTTCTCTCCAGGAAGATTGCTCATCTTCATCAAGGTCGCCCACAGGTCTCGGCTTTATACGGGACCCTTGGGAGGGATGAGTTCAGATCCCTCGTTCTAAGCCTTCTCACCTTCTCCTCAGACATGCTGAGCCCATCTCATGGATCTGATCTATAAAAGTTTATTCCGCACTGATGTTCACCTCCACACTGCACGCTCAAGCACAGTTCAAACAATATCAGCAAGACGTGCTTAAAAATCAACAGCTGTGCCACCGATGACCTTGTGTGTCAGCTAGAAATCTCTTATTTTTTAGACAGATTTTGTGTTTATTTTCTCACAAAAAAAAAAAAAAAAAAAAAAAAAAAAAAAAAAAAGTTGAAACTCTTTTTATGTAGTTTTATAAATAGATTAGAATCCTTATTTATTGGAAGCCTATAAATAGTATTTAAATTCCCTTTAAAATTTTCAATGTAAAACCACATGATGGCAGTATAGTATATTATTTTAAAACATAAACAGCGTACTACTGTCTTTTCTCACTGTAAATTATTATTTTACATTTTTTTTCATGTGTATGTAGTGGTATGCAGACAGTTGCTAATGTTTTGTTTTGTTTTGTTTTGTTTTGTTTTGTTTTGTTTTGTTTTGTTTTATTTTATTTTATTTTATTTTATTATTTCCACAGTACTGCCATTAAAAGGGAAAAAATCTTTTAATTTAATTTAATTTTATTCTTTTTATTTATTTATTTATTTATTTATTTATTTATTTATGTATTTTTTTCCAGTGCCATGCCATTGAAAGGAAAAAAAATCTTTTGCAGTTGTTAATGTGTTTGTAGTGTTTTATTTTATTTTATTTTATTTTTTAATTTAACTTAATTTTTGTTTTTTTTATTTCTTATTTTATATTTTGTTTTATTTTTTATCGTATTTTATTTAAACAGTCCTGCCATTGAAAGGAAAAAAAAAAATGTTTGCAGTTGCTAATGTGTTTGTAGTGGAATCTTGTGTGTTTTTTTTTTTTTTTTTTTTTTTTTTTTTTTTTTTCTAAGGTGTTGCTAGGTTTGTTGGGGTGTTTTTATTATATTTCTTTTTTTATTTTGTTTTTCTGTGCTGTTTTACTCTATACGTATATTTTTATAAAAATACAAAAAAAAAAAAAAAAAATATATATATATATATATATATACAAAGAAATACTACTTTAGCATTTAAAACATTTTTATATTACTTTATTTACATGATTGATGCATGATTGTGTGGATTATGTTTATTGTGGGTGTGTGATGACATGTTCTGTTATATGTCTGCTATTATACAGTAGCTAATATAGGCATGCCAGATTAAATGAAAATATTTGTAGTATTTAAAGTTTTTAGAAAGATTCTTGTGATTTACTTGTGACTTACAGTGTATTGTTGGTCTTAATATGTAGTGTTTGTTTGCTTTGTCTAGATAACCCAGTGCTGACCAGCAGAGTGGCCGTCACAGTTCATGTGCTGGACATTAATGAGTTTCCACCAGAGCTGGCCATGCCTTACGAGACCTTCGTGTGTGAGAGCGCCAAAGTCGGGCAGGTGAGTGAATATAAATGCTTGTGTGTGCATGTGTGTATGTTTGCATGTCCAAAACCAATTCTGGTCTAATGAGCCATTTAAGATGATGTATGACAGACTCCAGAGTCTGACACTCTCATTAAATCCTGAAAGTGCACTATATTCCTGCTTTAGCCAGGTATATTGTGTGTGCGTGTGTGTGTGTAAACGTGCCAGAGCATTTCCTAATCTACTGTAACTTGCCCATTTACACTGAACCACTGAATCTCGTGTAAACAGGAAAACCTTTCTGAAAACATGCTATGAGTTATTTTATACAATATTTTCTCCGAATACATTTTCATGTAAAATATTTCCTTGTATATTATCTGAAAAAGAGTAGTTTTTGCGCACTCAAAGCTCACCACCACAGATACTGATGAGTTTGAAGTGGTATCTGGTGCGTTTCTAGATATTTTATTTTATTATTATTTTATTTTATTTTATTTTATTTTATTTTTTTATTTTATTTTTTGTTTTATTATTTTATTTTATTTTATTTTCACACTCCTGCTTCACGCATTTATTTTACTGTTTCACTAAGTACCTGCAAGGAAAAAAAATGAATAAAAATAAATACATATGCAATATATATATATATATATATATATATATATATATATATATATATATACACACACACACACACACACACACACACACACATCTATATATCTATATATCTATATATGTCTATATATAGCTGTATATCTATCTATATATATATATATATTACACTCCTCCTTCACTAGGTGCCAGGAATTTCAGGAATTTTTTTAACTGTGTGGTTTGATTGATACATTGGACAGGTAGAGCCTGGTGGGTAAGTGATGCATTAGTGCTGCGCTAATGGTCCTACCCAGCATGCACCTGTGGCGCTGGTGACAGCCCTACATCAGGTGACGCCAGCGGGAGGGTGGGCGGTACGGACATCTGTTAGCCACAGAAGATCGATCTGCTTGTAATGTTAGCGCACAGTGTATCGTGATCGCTGGATGTGAAAGCAGACTAATTGGTTTTAGATGCAGAATTGAGAAGAAAAACCACAGGAGCACTTGATTAAACATTACTGAGCACATACTGCTGAAAACCACTTATGTTCATGCACTTGTGACTAGTTTCTGAATTATGCTTCATTTGATGTTGTGAGTGTAATTGTTTCATGTACATAAAAGACTGTCAAGTGGATTGTTTTTCTTCTAAGGAATACTGTATATTATATGGCGGTATATCTCAATTAATTAAGAACAAACACTGACTCTGACTAATGCATTTTATATACTAATGTTTATTCTGAACATATAAATAATTTCAATTAATAATGTATACGTTTTTAGTAAAAGAGATTATATCTGTGTGCACTAATAGCCTTCATAAATCATTAGGAAATTGAATAAATATTAATGTTCACCATAAAATATTTAAACAACTGATTAACCATTAAAAGATGATTTACTCTGTGACTACTTTAGGTTTTACATTTTCAGCCACATTTTCTTCACATGTTTATGTTAAATACAGTTTTATGTTAAATAATCTTTCAATTAACTTTGTGTCATCTAGGTGATTCAAGTCATCACTGCAAAAGACCAGGATCTTCCTCAAGCCGGACAAAGATTTTCCTTCAAATCCCCTCAAGAGGGAGTGAAGACCAAAAACTTCACCATCAGAGACTTTGGAAGTGAGTCAGTCTGTTTTTTCCTGGTCATGTGATTTGTTTGGAGAGTTATATTGGTTATATTGCCTATAATAAAAAAAAAAAAAAAAAAAAAATATATATATATATATATATATATATATATATAATTGGAAAAAATAAATTAATTAATAAAAATAAATGTATGCCTGTAAACTATTATTACAGTTTAAACGGCACTCTGTTTTAATATACTTTAAAATATAATTTATTCCTGTAATGCAAAGCTAAATTTTCATCAGCCATTACTCCAGACTTCAGTGTCACATGATCCTTCAGAAATCATTTTAATATGATGATTTATTAGTGCTGTGCAACGATTAATCGTGATTAATCGCGTTCAAAATGAAAGTTTTTGTTTACATAATATATGTGTGTGTGCTGTATATTTATTATGTGTATATAAATACACACACATGCATGGATATATTTAAGAAAAACTATGTTATATTTATATATTAAATATATTTATATATAATATTAATTCTATCAATAAAAAATATGTACTGGTAAATACATGTAAATAGCTTCAAAATATATACTGCATGTGTGTGTTTTTATATATGCATACTTTGTAAAAAAAAAAAACTTGTATTTTGGATGTGAATTAATCATTGCACAACACTATTTATTATAAATGCACAGCACTATTTATTATAAATGTTGGAAACAGTTGTGCTGCTTAATATTGTTTGGAACTTAATACTTTTTTTCAAGATTACATAACTGTTTATTATTTTCCATCACAGCTGATGTGCTATTCTGCCACTACATTAACCAACTTTCACAGTACATACTGTATACATCCACTGTTTTGGCCTTACAGAACAGCTGTCCTCACTTCAGGCATGAATGCTCATTTAAGATGTGATTTACTGGGACAAGGTGACAGCTCCTGCTAAGGGCAGTTCAGGAAAAAGAGAAGGAAACAGGCTACCTGTAACATGCTAGTTTTCTTGAAAATGCTCACCCGTCAAGAAAATGTAACCAGCATAGAGTCACAGCGACAGGGTCAGGTGGGCTAATCAGAGTTCACAACCAGCAACTTGCAGCGGCCATGATGCCGACAAAGTTTTTTGACAACATGCCATTTCTCTGAACGTTAACGCCAGCTACATCACACTAATTTTATAAAACAGGAACAGCTACACAGTTTCTTGCCATTTAACCTTTCATGGCTGAAGCCTGGCGGATTCGCTATAAGGAACAAGCTATTGTGAAAACCAAAGCTGTTTACTTCTGATTCATTTTTGGATGGAGAGTCACATTTTTAGACATTAGGCAATAGAACTGCGTAATAACGCTGTTACAAGATATACCTCTTTTCCATTGATGCCATATGAATCAGTTTGTTCAGTTTTAAAAAGATTCAAATTAATGAATCAATTAATTCAGACGGTTTTGTTACAAAAACACACCTAAAAGCCTTACTTAAAATACATATATAATAGCAAGAATCGGCCGCCCAGCAGAGATATAGCAAGCGTGCTAACTACAAAACAACCTAACATTAACGCCAAGGACTGCTTTCGTGCAAATGTGTGCGAGCACAGAAATAATCATATTGAAGATTAAAGCCATTACTGACACAGCAAAATAGCTTCCAGTATTAAAAAGCATTAAGAAACAACTTGAAGGACATAAAAGAGATGCACTTACTTCTAAAAAATGAAGATGCCGACGACAATCACCACAGATATTAAATCTGAGGTGATTCATATCAGGCCATATTCTTCCGCACTCTACAAAACGTGTTAAAGCAGCATTTAGCCATTAGATATCAATATAAAAAAAGCTAATTAGGAGAAAAAACAAGCAAAATCCTAATAAAATAAAATCGCAATATATATAAAACTGTACACTACTAGTCATAAGTTTTTGATCCGTAAGATTTTGAAATGTTTTTTACAGAAGTGTCTTCTGTTCACCAAGCCTGCATTTATTTGATCCAAAGTACAGCAAAAACAGTAAAATTCTGAAATAGTTTTACTATTTAAAATAACTGTTTTCTATTTGAATATATTTTAAAATGTAATTCATTCTGGTGATTTCAAAGCTACATTTTTAGCATCATTACTCCAGTCACATGATCCTTCAGAAAGCATTGTAATATTCTGATTTGCTGCTCAAAAAACATATGTTAAAAACAGCAGAGTATATTTTTTTTTCAGGTTTCTTTGAATAGAAAGTTCAGAAGAACAGCATTTATCTGAAATAGAAATCTTTTGTAACATTACAAATGTCTTTATCATCACTTTTGATTAATTTAAAGCATCCTTGCTAAATAAAATAATTATTTCCCATTATTTCTTCTCCTAAAAAAATACTCCAAGCTTTTGAATGGTATGGTGTATAAGGTTATAAAAGCTTTTTATTTCAGATAAATGCTGATTGTTAGATCTTTCTATTCATCAAAGAATCCTGGAAAAAATGTACTCCACTGTTTTAAATATTGATAATAATAATAAATGTTTCTTGAACAGCAAATCAGGATATTAGAATGATTTCTAAAGGATCATGTGACACTGAAGACTGGAGTAATGATGCTGAAAATTTAGCTTTGATCAAAATAATAATCAGATTTTTAAAATATACAAATCGAAAACAGTTATTTCAAATATTAAAAATATTTCAAAATGTAACTGTTTTGCTGTAATTTGGATAAAATAAATGCAGGCTTTGTAAGCAGAAGAGACTTCTTTAAAAACATTAAAAATCTTACTTTTCAAAAACTTTTGATTGGTTGTGTATATCTTATTAAAGTTTAAGTTTAAATGTGTCTAAAAGCACTACTTCCAGGGAATTTTTAAAGTATTTTGAAACTTTTGGAGCCCACAATCCCTTTCCACTACAGATTTTTCTGATGCAAATGTATGCAACTATTTGCAAAATTAGTTAGTGATCTTGCATCACATATAAAGCATGCCAATTTAAAATCTACAGCATTCTGTGGAATGGGTGGTAAAATGTGTAAAAGTGGGCCAAGATTCTCAACATCCTTCTTGGAAGCTGACAGCATAATTGAATTAGCCATTCAATGAACATCCGGCCAACGCGTAGGACTTCATGAATGATGTTCCAAATCTGGCCTGTGGTATTTGAATGTGATTATAGCCGATTGATATAAAAAACTGAAAATTTACTCACCTTGCAAACTGTCCAGATTGTAGATGAGCTTGTCTCTTCAACACAACAGATTTGTAGAAATTCAGCATTATATCACTTGCCCTCCAATGGATCCTCTGCAGTGAATGGGTGCCGCCAAATTGAGAGTTCAAACAGCTAATAAAAACATCAAAATAATCCGTAAGTAATTTACACGAGTCTATCATTTAACATCTTGTAAAGTGAAAAGTTGCATGTTTGTGGAGTGGGCCCTTACACTTATAGGGCACTGCAAGCCCTCTGAGGCGTAAACCAGGGCTATTTTTGTAATCAACAATCTCACAAGAAGCTGTCTTTGACACCATCCGTCACCCACCGAGCGATGCCTCACTACTGATCTCTCACTGACAGTGCGAGAATTTAGAGCAGCGTCTCGCTATGGTAATGATATGGTATGAGTGCTTCAGGTGAATGTTGGGCGAGTGAGACAGTCACACCACCTGATGCCTTGGCTCATTCCCATAGATATGGTGTGATGGGACAGCACTCACCACCCAACGTTATCCACCACCATCCAAGACAGCAATCCCATGAGAAATTGACTACAGACGCAAATCCATGAAATTTTTTTTTTTTAATTTGTTTATTTTCCATATGACTAGATTTTTTATTTCAAAATTGTCAAAATGGCGTAATTTAATTTAAATAAGTTTATTCATTTTGCATATTACTAGTTTTCTGTTTTGAAAATTGTCAAACGGCATTATTTACGGTGCTTTAAATGGCAGAAAACGGCATTAGTTGTGGTGCTCATTATCCCCTAAACGGCGTAAATTAACTTTTTATTTATTTATTTTTTTTTTTTTTTGCATTTTACTAGTTTTATTATTTGAAAATTGTCAAACGGCATTATTTAATGTCAATTTATTGTCAAACGTAAGAAAGCGCTGTCAGTTGCTGCACTCATTATCCCCTAAACCAGACCTGGGCAAACTCGGTCCTGGAGGGCCGGTGTCCCTGCAGAGTTTAGCTCCAACCCTGATAAAACTCACCTGTTTGTAACTTTCTAGTAAACCTGAAGACACTGATTAGCTTGTTCAGGTGTGTTTAATCAGAGTTGGAGCTAAACATTATAGGTGTAGACATTGTAAAACACAGTCTAATAACTAGAACTATTCATTACATTGTTAGTTTCCGGTCGGAGTTGTACCCCTTGGGAGAAACGAGTCTTTTCGAAGCTTCACATCATATATACCACTGTAATTTATACAATTCAGTGTATTTAATATAAAATGTATAATCTAAAATGACAGATGTCAAAGGAAATGTTGATTTTGTATGATTCAGTACTTAAAAGTGTTATAGAATTATTTTTATCTAATTAAAATGCACAATTTTGCATAATATCATTAGCATGAAAATGTCAGATTCGCTTGTAGTACTGTTTGAGTCAGAGAGATGGAGTAGCCTGCAGGCAGTTATAAATCTCAGTTGGCCTGAAGAGGAAAGTAATGTTACAGTAGGTCAGTAGGTACGATGTGAAAGGACTTGTCTACCTCCTGAAATCATTTTAGATGAATGTTCAAGCTCAAACACTCTCCGCACAGAGAAAAAGCATATTATTTAGAGCCCTGAGGGGGATTCGGCACTCAGCTGTAGTGTGATGTCCCTATTGAACTAGACTGCGGAGTACACTAAATAGTTTGTTCACTATGAGAAATCATGCAAGAATCTACAGTATCATTTGTGATGAAGGATGCAGCGGTTACGCTAAATCAATAACGCTACTTTATAATGACACAAGCATCCTTCCTGTGGAGCTACTCGGCTGTTAATAAAGTAACCAAACAATCAATAGCTCAGTGCTAGTTCATAAGCAAATTCAATTTGTGATTTTGTGTGTGTTTTGGAGTATTATTTAGACATGAAGCTTAATAAAAAGGAAACTGTGCCGTTAAAGTAATTTTTCAGGAAACTCAAAGTTCCTAGAGGAATGCTTCCTTTGTTGCTTCCCCTTATATATAAAATATATTTTAGAAACATCAAATATATATGACATTAATATATTTTAATATAATATAATGTAATATTTAATAATGTTTTCAAATGCTTCCCTTATTGCTTTCCAGGCTTAATCAAACTTTATAACAAATACATTTTTACAAACATTTGTAACACTATAAATTTATTTTATATATAATTTGATATATTTTAATATACATTTAAATTAATAATATAATATAATATAATATAATATAATATAATATAATATAATATTTTATAATATAATAATCTTTTAAAATATTAAAATGTATAAAATTGTTTTATACATTTTAAATAGAAATTGTATTATTTTTTTAATTATTTGAAGGAGATGTATATGTATCTAAATAAATAAGCTTTCCGTTGATGTATGGCTTGTTAGGACAGGACAATATTTGGCCGACAACTATTTGAAAATCTGGAATATGAGGGTGCAAAAAAAAAAATCAAAATTTGGAGAAAATCACCTTTAAAGTTGTCCAAATGAAGTTTTTATGTATTTACAGTAGGAAATTTACAAAGTATCTTCATGGAACATGATCTTTACTTAATATCTTAATATCTTAATATTTTTTGCAAAAAAGAAAAATCGATCATTTTGACACACACAATGTATTTTTGGCTATTGCTACAAATATACCTGTGCTACTTATGACTGGTTTTGTCATCCATGGTCACGTATTATATTATATTATATTATATTGTATTATTTAAAGTTTTAAGTTTAAGTATATTTTAAAAATGATTGGACTTCAATTTAATATTAAGTATATCAATTTAAATTAAATTTACAAGAAATCTGTACTCTTCTCCCCAGATAACACTGCAGGTGTCGTGACCCTGCGTGGCGGCTTCAAACGGCGCTCTCAGGAGATCTACCATCTTCCTGTGGTGATTGAGGACGGTGGCCTCCAGACTTTGAGCAGTACCGGCACCCTCACCATCCGCGTGTGCGGCTGTGACACCGATGGATCTTTATTAACGTGCAGCGCTGAAGCCATTTTCCTCCCAGTGGGCCTCAGTACCGGAGCCCTGATCGCTATTCTGGTGTGCATCGTCATACTGCTGGGTAAGCAAACATTCATCCATCAGAGCATTAGACAGAGAGAGAGAGAGGGAGAGAAAGTGAGAGAACTGTCTGTCCAGACTACATATACCAGATGTAATCCCAATTCTATTTGGAATGATAATGCATACTGCAAAGTAAAAGCCGCCAGAACCTTATTTTGCAAGATAACTAAACAGACGATAATAGTGTCTATCATAGACTTTTGAATCACATTTCAAAAACTTTATTAAATGGCTATTTTTGGAATGAAACAGCTGCCTGCAGACTAAGTACTGTACATTATATACTGTGCAGGGCTGACTATTTTGAAAAAAAAAAAACAAGTAAAACAAGAATGCATTTATTTACAATAAATCTAGTATGTCACATTGTTCTCACATGACCTCACTACATTTGACCTTGGCATTCACTTATCATTAAAAAAAAATAAATTACAGGTTTCTTCTAGTTTTTCCATCACCAAAGACATTGCACTGCATTATGGGATACAGTATTCTGTACATATCATCCTCATTTTGACGACCAGATGTAGTGCTGGAGGTCATCAGGGTATTCTGTGCATGTAGAAAATCTGCATACTGTGCACAGCATACATACTAATAGAAGTAATGTAGTATGCTATTCTGAACGTCACCATTATTTTGTAATTATAGTGGTTTTGTAATTATACACTTACCTTGAACTTAGTCATGAAACACATTCGTAATTGATTTGAGTTCTATAACATGATGTATTTTAAAGTGAAAGCATATAATAAAGGAAAGAAATATTGACTGGATAATGAAAAGTGCAAGAATGAGTCATTTGGTTTGAGGGAAAGGTTTGAAAAATAAGTGGATTTTGTTCTTCAGTCAAAAAGGAAAGTGTGAAAGCTGGTTTCTGCCGTGAAATCAAAAAATAAAAAAAGATATATGACTTTTTATCTCATAATTCTGACTTTTTTTCTCAGAATTGCGAGTTTATTTCTCACAATCGCAAGTTATAAACTCATAATTGTTAGTTTGCGTCTGTTTACATGTCATAATTTTGACACTTTTTCTAGGAATTCTGAGTTTACATCTTACAATTCTTACTGTTTCCTCAGAATTCAGAATTTTTGTCTCGGAATTCTGAGTTTACATCTTGCAATTCTTACTTTTTTCTCAAAATTCTGAATTTATATCTCACAACTCTCACAAGACTTTTTTCTCAGAATTTTGACTTTTTTCTTGGAATTCTGAGTATACACCTTTCAATTCTGATTTTTTTGTCAGAATTCTTACTTCTTTCTCGGAATTCTGAATTTATATCTCACAACTGACTTTTTTCTCAGAATTCAGATTTTTTCTTGGAATTCTGAGTTCACATCTTGCAATTTTTACTTTTTTCTTGGAGTTCTGAATTTGTATCTCACAACTCTGACATTTTTCTCAGAATTTGGACTTTTTTCTTGGAATTCTGAGTTTACATCTTGCAATTCTGAATTTTTGTCAGCATTCTTACTTTTTTCCTTGGAATTCTGAGTTTACATCTCGCAATTCAGATTTTTTTTCTCAGAATTCAGACTTTTTGTCTTTGAATTCTGAGTTTACATCTCACAATTCTGACTTTTTTCCCAGATTTCATACTTTTTTTTCAGAGTTATGAATTTACACCTCACAATTTTGACTTTTTTCTCAGACTTTTTTTTGGAATTCTGAGTTTACATCTCGCAATTCAGATTTTTTTTCTTGGAATTCAGACTTTTTTCTTGGAATTCTGAGTTTACATCTCACAATTCGGAATAAAGTCTGAACTGCGAGATGTAAACGTAGAATTCTGAAGGGGGAATAAAAGTTTGAATACTGAATTTTGTGTTTAAATGTCAGAAATCTGACTTTTTTTTTCTTGGAATTTCAAGTTATTGTTTTCCTTTTTCATTTTTTTTTTTTTTTTATTTAGTGGCGTAAAAAAAAAAAAAAAAAAAAAAAAAAAAAAAAAAGAAAATTGTGACTTTTTATCTTGTAAGAAAATCAGAATTATGAGTTCATATCTTGCAATTTGAAGTTTCTGAGAGAATTGCGAAGAAAAAAATCAGGATTGTGTGGAAAAAGTCATGTTTTAATCCATGGTGGAAGCAAATGTGCATTTATAACATGTATTTCAATTTTGGTTTCATTAATAATTTGTTACAGCTGGCTTTGGGCTGTTCTTGGACTGCATGGACTGCTTTTTTAGATGCATGATACATAGGCCGCTCTGAAGCTCTCTGGGGTGGTTTAATTAAAACACACTTGTTAATTAAGTGCCTGTTTATTGGCCGTTCTAGACAGGTAAGGAGGAGGATAGTTTGATAAAGCGAATAAGCACTGCTTTAAACGAGCCTTGTCTTTGCCCATCAACGTCATAGTAAAAGCCCTAAATCTCTGAGTGTCATTAACATCAGATCGCAGGCTGAATTACTCTCCATGTTAACTTAACCCCCGAGGTCTAGACGGGGAAATCTCCGGAGTTATAAAGCCAGTTCATTTGCATACGGGATGTGCGGGAGGTTGAGGTGGAGGGGTGAGGAATGAAGTGGAGACTTTTACAGCCTCGTTTCCATGGTAATTTGTGTGGGCTGGCTGGTCATTAAGTAAGAGCGTGCTCAACAAAATGAGGTTAGCACTCGGCTGTCCTCGAATGAACCTCAGATACAGATCTCAGCATGCAGTACACTTCAGCTTTTATGTCTCAAAAGATGTGTATGTCCATCAGATTGACACTTCAGATGAAAGTATGACAGGTACAGCACACAGGTCATCCATGAGCTGGAGCAGAAAGCTAACAAAGGTCAAAGATTTGACCTTGCAGTATAGCTGAGGTCTTTTGAACTATTTCATATATATTTCAATATTTTTCCATCTACTACCGGTCAAAAGTTTTTTCTTTTTTTTTTTTTTTTTTTTTTTTTTGTTTTAAAGAAGTCTTTTATGCTCACTAGCGCTGCATTTATTTGATTAAAAAAAAAAAAAAAAAACAGTAAAAATAGTAAAGTTGTAAAATACTATTATAATTTAAAGTAACTGCATTTACATTTATAACATGTATTTCAATTTTGGTTTCATTAATATTTTGTTACAGCTGGCTTTGGGCTGTTCTTGGACTGCATGGACTGCTTTTTTAGAAAGTTGTAAAATACTATTATAATTTAAAGTAACTGCTTTCTATTTCAGTATATTTTAAAATGCAATTTATTTCTGTGATGGAAAGCTGAATATTCAGCATCATAACTCCAGTCTTCAGTGTCACATGATCCATTAGAAATCATTCAAATATGATGCTGATTTGCAGCTCAAGAAACATTTCTTATTATTATCAGTATTAAAACAGTTGTGCTGCTTAATATTTTTTTTCTTTGTTAAAACAACAGCATTTATTTAAAATAGAGATATTTTTACTGTCATGTTTGGTAACTTTGGTTCCTTTCTGAATAAAATAAAATAAAATAATATATATATATACATATATACATAATATATACATACTTTTTTTTTTCTTATGCTCATTATTGCTGCATTTAATTGATAAAATATCATTATATGTTTTATTGCAGTAAAAACAGTAATATTATAATATAGTGTTTTAATTTAAAATGATTACTTTTTAATAATGATCTTTTTACTGTCACGTTTGGTAACTTTATTGCATCTTTCCTAAATAAAATAAAATAAAATAATAATTTTTATCTCAAACTTTTGAACAGTATTATTATACTATATTATATATTATAAATCCTGTCCTATCCTAAGGTTTGACTTAACTTAATCCTGCACATCTATTTCTTATATTGTTGAAACTTACTTACTTCTATTCCTGTTGTGATAGTAATGTCAGTTGTTATTTTTCTAATAATATTTAGTTGTCTTATTCACTCAGGTTTACCCATTTCCTGTTGAATGTTAATGAGCTGTAATGTTTTGGTTTATTTAGATGTTTGATTATTTTTATTCTCTCATACCTTCAATGCTATTTCAGGTTAACATTCTGCCCACTTCCTCCATCAAATTTGAGCTCATTTCCTTTGTTTGTCCTTCAGCATTATTCTTACAATGGACAGTAGACTGGCTCTTTTTTTTCCCAAGAAGAGCAAATTAAGTTGAATCACAGAAAGAAAAGGGTCAGACTGAGACCTCAAATGCAATTTAGGCCTTCCTGCAATAGCCATTACGGTTGAAAGAAAACAGGAATGCATTATATTAACAGAAGGAGATATTTTAAAAGAAAATTATTCACCTTTAATAGAGCTGATGAGTTATTTTTGACACTGGCCATGTTGAAGTTGATATGACATGAAAATAGACTCTTATTTATGTACATAATGCATGTCATATTGGTTTTCTACTGTGCATAATTCATCAGCACACAATTTCAGTTATTTTTAAAAAAGGTTTAGTCTGAAAATCCCTGTAATTTTGATGTCTACTTGACATCCTCACTAAACTAGTCTTCACACCACTCTGAAAAACAGTCAATCCGTCTTCTTCCATAACGTGACAGCTTGCATTTAGGAGACTGCTGCAGTTCCCGCGAGATACCGGCAAGCACCTCTCACAGCTTCACTGCGTCCTTGCTAAAGGTGCCAGCCGGGATCACAGACAGCACAGAAAGAGAACACATTGTCGCGCTTGAGATTAGCCATTATCGGTGCTCCATTTGTCAGACTGACCCATTTCCCGCTCCACGGATGCAGTCATGGCAGACAGAGCGAGAGATCAGCGTCCTGAGGATGAGGGCTTATCAATCTCGAACCCATCTTCTGCATATGCCAGTCAAATCACAAACATGAGCTCACAAAATAGCCTACATGCCTGACGTGTTTGAATGGTTGAGCGCTGCAGTGTAAATATCTGTCACTTGGGGGCGCTGTCATCTCACAGACACTCTTCTAGACTATTAAAGCACATATAAAAAACCTTGTTGTTTGTTTTATAGCAGCTTCCTCTAATTTGCTGCATACTAATAAACATATACAAGTGTTAGCCTATGGATGTAGAAACTTTCTGTATCTATAACAAACACTGTACATATCCACTGCAGCACAGTGTGAGACACAGTACAGTAAGTGTTGAGCATGGCTCATTTCCAAAACCTAGTTAGCTACTGCATTCTAAGGATGCATACTAACTAAAATGGAAAATGGAGTGGCCAAATCTTGGAACAAAGTACACTGTAAAAAATAAAAAACACAATTTGTTGAGTCAGCTTAAAGTAATTTGTTACCCTGCTGCCTTAAAATTTTAAGTTCAGTCAACTAAAATAAGTTTAGTCAACTTGAAATGTTAAGTTGTACTAAGTAACAACTTAGATATTTGTGTTTGCTAAACTTAACAGATGGGTAAGTAACCCAGCTGCCTTAAAATTTCAAGTTGATTCAACGCAAACATCTAACTTGTCACTTAGTATAATTTAACATTTTAAGTTGAATAAACTTTTTTTTTTGAGTTGACTGAACTTTAAATTTTAAGGCAGCCAGGTTACAAATTATTTTAAGTTGACTCAACAAATTGTTTTTTACAGTGTACATAGGCAAAAACGGTGGTGTAGACCGTGTTTTTTTATTCTCTATCTATCTATCTATCTATCTATCTATCTATCTATCTATCTATCTATCTATCTATCTATCTATCATTCTGTGATTCTATTCAATCTTTAATAGGTCTATTTTTTATCCTCTATCTATTGTTCTATCATGCTACCGTTCTGATTCTATTCTGTTTTCTATTTATTTATCTATCTATCTATCTATCTATCTATGATTCTATTTTGTCATCTTAGTTCTGTTTTTTCTATTATCATCCATCTATCATTGTATCGTACTGTCATTCTATTGTTCTATCTAAAGTTCTATCATTCTATTCTATGATATTATTCTATTTCTATTTCTTTTTTATCTATCTATCTGTCTATCTATCTATCGTTCTATCATTCTATGATTCTATTTTATATTTCTATTTTTTATTTTTTTTTCGTTCTCTATCGTTCTATTTTATGATTCTATTCTATTTCTTTTTGATCTATCTATCTATCTATCTATCTATCTATCTATCTATCTATCTATCTATCTATCATTGTATTGTACTATCGTTCTATGATTCTATTCTATTTCTATTTTTCCATCCTTATATTGTTCTATGATTTTATTCTATCACTTAATAGTTCTGTTTTCAATTTTTTTCATTCTTTGTCTATCTATCTATCAATCAATCTATCTATCTATCCATCGTTCTATCATTCTGTGATTCTATTCTATTTCTGTTTCTTTTTTCATCTATTATTCCATTGTTCTGGCTATCGTTTTATTGTTCAATTTTTTGTTTTTCTTCCTTTTCATCTGTCTGTCTATCTATCTATCTATCTATCTATCTATCTATCTATCTATCTATCTATCTATCTATCTATCTGTTGTTTTAACTGTCATTCATCATTCTGATTCTGTTCTCTCATTGTATTGTTCTATTCTTTATTTTTATTTTTTCATCCTCTTTCTTTCTTTCTTTCTTTCTTTCTATCTTTTTATTTATCTGTCTACAGCTGAGGATGTTCTGTGGCCAGTCAATAAAAAAATGAATAACACGAGGGGAGTGAAATAGTCACACATGATGGGTGAGAGAGTCCATCAGATGGAGGGTACACATTACTGCTGCAGCTTTCATTCTGTCTCTAAATGATGACTGCAGTCAGGAGCTGTTTGCCAATCATGGAAAACTCTGACAAATGAGGGGGTTGTCTCCTTGATTGAACGAGAAGAGTGTTTCCACTGGCCTCTGCCATCTTTCTGCCTGCCTCACTCCCTGATTGTACAGACAGCATAACGAGGACGATTTGAGTCACTCATAGAAAAATGAATGGGAGAAATCACAATGCTCAATACAGAGGCTATAGGAACAGAAGACCCGCCTTCCAATTATAACAAACTAATCACCTGTGAAAAGCACAACTAAAATTTATGTTTCTGCTCTTGTGTTTCCTGCAGTGATCGTGGTTCTCTACGTTGGGGTTCGGCGGCAGAAGAAGAAAGAGACTCTCATGACGTCCAAAGAGGACATCCGTGACAACGTCATTCATTACGACGACGAAGGCGGGGGCGAGGAGGACACGCACGCCTTCGACATGGGCACCCTCCGCAACCCCAAAGTCATCAAGGAAAATCTGTTTCGCAGAGACGTGAAGCCAGAGTTGGGTTTGTGTCCACGGCGGCCAATAGCCTCGCAGAACAGCGCTGACATCAGCAACTTCATCAGTCAGCGGCTGCAAGAGCACGACGGTGACACTTCCGCCCCACCGTACGACTCGCTGGCCACGTACGCCTACGAGGGCGAGGGCTCGGTGGCCGAAAGCTTAAGCTCTATAGAGTCTGTAAAGGGTGAAACGGAGGAGGACTACGATTACCTCAACGAGTGGGGGCCTCGCTTCAAAACCCTCGCAGGGATATTCGGCGAACGATCAGAGAGCCAATCAGATGTAACATCCAGCACCACCACCGAAAACAAACACTGATGTTTTTTTTTCTTTTAGTTTTTTTTACACTGGGTTTGAAACATAGATGTGTATTTAACATTAACGTTTTATTTTCTTTTACCAGATTATTTAGTAGTTGTTCGTTTTCACCTTTTTCTTTTAGTTCGCCTTGATTTCACGCTCTAAACAAGAGAGGATAAAGGAAGCCAGAATAAAACACAGCCTTTGGATTATCTGTAAATGAACATTGGAGGTTTTTTGTTATATTTATTCAGCTTTGCTTTTCACGAAAAAAAAAAAAAGAACCACATAGAAGATGCAAAATTTTTCTGACATCCTTAAAAAGTGCCTCAATGGAGTTGGTTTGTTATTCTTCTTTTTTTATGGTTTAGCTTTGTTTCGTCACCCTTCTTAAGGATGAATGGCGTCGCTAACCGAAGCTGACCGTGACCTGGATTTCAAGCTTCGGTGGAAAGAGTTTCGAGGAGGAAATGTCTACACGGGCCTCGTTTGGCCAAAGATATTTTTTTGAATGTTATTTATGATTCTATTTATTTATTTGTGAGGCTGTCGAGACAGGTTGTAACGTTTTGTTATGTATTTATCTATTTATCATGATTTCAAATCGAATATGAATTTCTTATTTTTTTGAAGACACAAGGATTTTCATAATTATTTGCTCCTCACGAGGACATGGACATTGTAGTCCCAAGAGGAACTTGTATAGACTTGTACTTGTTGTAAAAAATCAACTTTAGGGCTAAACATGAGCTATTACAGTTGAGTCCTGTAATAAACACAGTTTTCTTAAATAAACACCACTTGGAGAAAAAAAAAATCACTGCTTGAACATGTTCAGGGTTTGTGTGCACTCTCAAATGGAGCCTTCAAACTGCACAAAATGTTCTTTTATAGTGTGAAAAAGGGTTCTTTGGATTATTACAATATTCTTTGCACTATGGCATCGCTGCAAAACCCCCTTTTGCAGCCTTTATTTTTAACAGTATCCACCTTTTTCCTCCATGATGGATTAAGTTCTGCTTGGGTCAGTGTTGCCAAATCTGTGATTTTCCAGTTGCCACAGGTTGTTTTTCATGTCCGTGGGTTGAAGCGACCCCAAAAACGTGATATTTATCCCCTCGCATGCAAATTTTACCAGGGAAACCCTGCCAAAAAACATGTATTTTACCCCTCTGAACATGATTTTTAACGGAGGACCCCCTCTAAACTCAATTGGGCTAGTTTTAGGCTTGGCAATAATTGGATGTAAACATTAGCATGGATTGCACTGTTAATGTACTACTGAATATTATTCTGCTAATTTATGCTGTCTAAACCATGGAAAAAAATGTGTGGAAGCTGATAAATCATATAGAGAAGGACTTAGTGAGCAGGAGAGGGCGCAATATTTGGACAAACTAAAGTTAATAGGTGGTAAAGATACATACGAGCAGTATTAAATTAAGATACAAGCCAAATATTTTAACTACCTGACTGGAAATGATAAGAACAAACATGTTGTCAAGATTCTTGCCCTGGAAATCCTGGTTCAGTTTAGCCAACCACAAATGCCTTTTGTTTCTCAGAAAGTTTTTTACACTCTTCTCCTAGATTTGTTATAACTTTTGGCAGTCTATAGTACCCCAAATGTTTTTTTCCCAGTCTGACCAATTAGTACGGCCCAAAACATTTGTATAATAATCTATTTTTAGCAGCAATAATCAGCAAAATATGCAAGTTTCCTTGGGTTCAGTGCTATTTTTTAGATTCAGTGCAGGCAATATGTTCAATTGATGACGCATCGTGAAAACACTAGAGATGGGAAGTTTGGATCATTTTACTGACTCTGACCTTTAAAGGAACCGTATGTAAGAAATTTATTTCAGTTAATCATAAAATGGCCCTGACATGTCACTAGACATTAAGAAGTCATGTTCATTTCAAATACTTATATCACTGACAACAGTGGTCCGGCCAGGATATTGTCATTTAAAAGTGAAAGTTGCAGCCCTCAACTGATGTTGATGTTGTCATGTTGTGTTTTGGTCTGAGGCGCCACCCTCCAGCTATCTACCAATCACGAAGTCAGTAGAGTTTCGTCATCCGGGTTGCCAGCTCTGCTCTAGTTACAGCTGCAGCTACGAACGTGTCGGATAAAACATGTATAAAGTTACGAAACCTAAAAGACCTCGTTATGAATCCGAAGTACGTCGTGACAAAGTCCGAAATAAAACAAGGATTTGTATAGGAGATGCCTTTGACAGATGGAAACGGCTGAAAACGGAGAAGAATTTTAAGACAGATGCCAACGTTGCTAATTTTCTCCTGGAAAGCTAATGTTTGTTGGTATAGGCTAAAAGCCCCGTGCTTCCGTACACAGTGGATTTTCCACGGTCACCCGTGCTAAATGCGTTCATAAAAAGCTTTATATCGCACCACTAGCACGGTATGAAAACAATCTGTTCCGACTGAAATGTGGTATTACAGTACATCTTTACGAAATATTTGGCTAATCGCCTTTAGTAAATTTTTGCGACACATAATTACTTCGCAAAACATCTCTCGTGAAGCATAAACATAAGTAACAGAAGAAAAAAAAAACTTATTGTGTAGGACTCGTCACTTGCCATTGGAAGCTCCTTGTAGCAGCCTACCTTCCTGCCGAATCCTGCAGCTTAGCTGGCAACCTCGAGTCAGGGGGGAGGGGGAGGGGATACGCCGTTCTACAGTATTTTGAAAGTGATTGCAGTACCAGTTTTGGCCACAATCCTACATACGGTTCCTTTAAGTCTCGTTCAGCAAACTGAACGAATCTTTTTTCGAGTCATTTTGTTCATTTTAGCAAAATATAATTAAAATGTTACGTGTTACCTCCCTAACACATCTACTGCTTATGCAAACGTTGATCACACTACAAACAAGACAAAACTACAAATGCTATAAGAAACTGAAAATATTAATTCATTGTTTACCTAGGTCTTTAGTCTATGATTAGCTCACCTCACCTCTTATCTGACAAGTTTTCAGGTTTGAGTCGTTCGTTCATCATGTGCCAGCCCCATAAGCTTAACCTATGCAGTCTGAGCCGGAAGGAGAATTGATTAGTTCATCTCTCGAGTCTACGGGTTCGAGTCGTTCGTTTATCACATGACAAAGCTTAAGCTATGCAGTCTGAGCCGGAAAGAGAATAGATAATGCTGCGTTCACGCCATATCGTAATTACCGTAATTTCGAGATTGACAACATGTGACGTTCTATTTCGGAGCTGTTCACGTCCTCAGACTCGGAATTATGCTTTTTTTTATGGCAACACTATCAATGCCTAAACAGAGCCTACGTTGGTCAAGTGGTACAGCGGTCATGTGGTACAAGTCGTAACTCTAAGAAGACTCCCGGTTCACAAGCTGTAATTACGAGTTCTACGAGGACGTGAACGCTTTTTACAAGTTGGACTCTCGTAATTACGGGAATTCCGACATGGCGTGAACGCACCTTTAGTTCATCTCCTGAGTTTTCGGGTTTGAGTCGTTCGTTCATCACGTGGCAATATATGAGAGCCCCATAAAATTAACGAACGACTCCAAAACCCCGAAGACTCGAAACAGGTCAACTAATTCCAGTACAGAACCTATGAGGATGTTGCGCATGCGCGACTGATCGAATCACTCCCCGAGATGACTCGTTCGTCCCGAGTCGCATTAAAGATTCGTTCAAAATGAACGAATCGTTCAAGAACGACCCATCACCAGAGAACACTCTGTTGTGCGGGTTTTGTTGTGAAAACTTGGCAACCTGGTTTGGGCACTCTCATCATTTGTTCTCCATAGAAATCTGTGTTAAAACAGATATAAATCATCGATTGAATTAATAAAATTGAAAGCACTTCAATATAACTAAATATAACACTAACAGCATTACGTTTAAACAATACCTGTAAAATACTTGTTTTGCGTACGAGAAAATCTGTGCATGTCCGGCGTTGTATGCTTTGCATAAACGATGACAAAAGAAAATGAGCATGGCTTGCAGCGCTTAAGGTAAATACTGTGTATGAAATGTGTGCTCTTGTCATTTTGTGGAAAAAACCCGCGAACTTCACCCTGATCTGCTTTTAATGCAACTAACCTCCCATCGCTTCATGTCATCTGTCCACTCGTTAAACTATGACAGGTGAGTTACTGCAAACAGACGGTCACTGCAACACTGTAAAACACAAAGCAAACCATTTAACGTTATATTATCGCCTCAAAACATACTAGAAACACCAGAGACGGATTTGTAAAGCATACATCGTTCTAGTCTGAGGAGATTCCGCGTTCAGGAAAAAGGCGGGTAGAAACCAAAGATCCCATTTAGACCTGTCCCTAATGCCTTCATTTCACCATGTTAAACTATAGATCTGATTGTGCTTGCGATGTGCTGATAAAACAGTCGGAGAGCAGTGAGGCTGCTGAAAATGAGATGGGTTATCAAATATACTCTTTGGTCTTTGATCTTATCTTTGGCGTCTGCTGAGTGGGAAGGAGATTTCTTGAATCACACACTGGCAATCAATAAAAGGAGGGTGAGTATAAAGTGGTAAGGGTGAGGGTTTTTTGCAAGAGCTAATTAAAATGTGCTCATAATATACTTGTAATGTACTATTCAATCCATCATTCATAGGACATGAACTCAGACTGCTGTGAAGAAACCCTCTGCGTCCAAATCAAACATCATCATGCAGGCAAGTCAGTGGAGAACCTCTGTACCTGTTGCTTTTGTATTACTTTGTCTCAGGGCATGATCTAGGGTACTCTATGAATATGCAAATGAGTCTGTCGTTACTAATTTGCTTAATGACTCTCTCCATGGGGAAGTCAGACAGTGTAAAAATCTGCTGATCTTTACAGTGAGCTCCGGAGCTTATTAGACGGCAGGAATCTGAAACCGTTGGAAACACTTTGGATGCTGCAGACAGACAATGTACAGTAAGTTTAAGTTTAAAATGATTTACAAATGAGGAAAACTACCATTAATATTACATATGGGTGAAATGACCATATGCAAACAACAGTAAATCCTGAAATGTGTTTGTGAGTATATTTCAAGCATCGCTGACATTATAAAGTGGAATTTCTCTTATTTGAAACCTGTCTACACATTTGTTCTATTCAGAAGAAAAAAAGGACATTCTCTACAGCTCAGTATTGAAGGTTGGCACCAAGACCTTCCCTTGAACTCTGTCCGGTTTTGTTTCTGTTTTCACTCTTTGCCAGACACCGTATGCCATCCTGTCCTGCGGCGAGATGCTCAGACACTCATTCTGTCTTTCTTTCTCAAGGGTTTTTAAGTCCTTGTGTATCTGGGTTGTACAGCAGACAGATAGTTATAGTATGTGAATGTGTGTACTCGTGTATGTGTGTGTTAAAGTAAAGGGAATTTTAATTTCATCCCATCTGAGGTAAATTACATTCAAAAATCTCCTGTCCTTGTGACGGTAAAGTCACGCTCTGAAAATACTTAATCATGTTATCCGATCTCTTTCTCTTTCTCCTTTGCTTGAACTGTTCTTCATGCTTCATATCCAAAATCTACTTAGAATGAGCTTCAATTCGCATGCCATGATCTACAAATATTGGATTTCTAAACTACATTTGTAAGGACAAACTGCTCTAGGGTGTAACTTTGACATGACCCAAAAATAGTCAAATATTGAATTATGGTAGCTTTTGGGTTTATTTACTTTTTTGGAGCTCTTACAGATTTCATCCTGATGCAGATTTTTTATAATTCATTTTAAGTTAACCAGCAAGCATAGCAGGTGAGATTGGTTAATGCATTTTTTTGAGTTCATATGTAGGCATACACTAATGGCCCCGTTTGCGTGTTGTTTTGTTAATGTTAGCCAATTTTGTTTTCACTGTTGATTCTGTCACATTTAGTAACTTGTCTTGTGATGCATAATGCGTTTATTTGCTCTTAATAAAATGGTCTTGTTGTGTTTCACATGAAATAATTGGAAAGAGGCACTTTGCTTTCAATGAAATGCACATTTCTCAAAGAAAACAAGATGAGATACGTTTAAAACAATATATGGCAAGACTTTAATAATCAAGTGACTTCAACAAAAAAAGCTGTGCCTTTTGCATACATTATTCTAAATAAATAGTATACAGCACAGTCAATTACACTAAAGAGAACTTTATCAATATTAATTATCTAATTAGTGCTCCAAATAAAAAAATCATTGGATTACGCAAAGATAGCATCACCACCACAGATATTCTTTTTTAATATGTAAGCTTTTTTGTTGATGTTGAATTTTCAGCAAAATAATCCTGTTGTGATTAACACAGTTACTATGCATTTTGGTCATGCTCACCTTGCCTGTTTCAACTCATACTTTGTCATGATAATGGAAGGTAAAACACCATCATATGTCAGTGTGTTTCATACTGTGTGGCTGCGACAGAAGCAGGTCAATGTCTAAACATAAATTTTTATCTTGAAGTGTCAGGTAACACATCTATTGCCATTAATATATGTGCCACAGAGTGTTACCCTGCAGAAAAGGTCATAACCTTGTCACTTCCCAGCTCGATAACACGCTTCTTGCTCAGGGAACACTAGGCACCCTGTGACAAGTCAAGGAAAATATATTGCTTTTATTACAGGATCACACATATTTGTAGAATAGACTATGATCTAAGCAGCTGTCGGATTTTATTCACAACTTTGCTATTGCCCTTTTAATGCTATAAATTAGATTCCTGTCAGTTACACTTATAGCCTGTCGGTGTGTCCCTTGACACTATGTAGTAGCTTTTCAAAGCTATATAACTCTATAGACAGGCAGACCAACTCATTATCTTTAGTAAAACAAAGAATTACAAAGAGTACTACGAACTATGAAGAATTCCTGAATGAACCAGTTTTTTAAATGAATGAATTGTAGCATGAGTTGGTCAAACAGTTAGCAAAACAAAACAAACTAAACCGGATTCATTTGAGCGCCTCAATAATTTGAACAGCACACTCGCTGAATCTACTGAATCACTTGAACATTCGATGACTCATTCGAACAGCTCTCTCACACAAGGAATCGTTTGGAAGCGGTTTCTCGTCCAGCAAGACGCGGGGGGCCACAGATAACGAAAAGAGTGCTGGATAACGTGGATATTAAAATATATACTGTAGCATCGTCCTGCAACTATGAAGAAGGTGATAATGGAGTTCAAGACCTGTAGCTCGTGAACGAATCGATAAGCAGGTAAACAGTTTTCGACCAAAACACGTTCATCTATCAAAAACAGTACACGAAAACATTTGACATAGGCTATCTAGGTAGCGTGGCATTTCTGTTTTACAGATGTAAAATATGGGAAGCGAGTTTTTGATTATTTAAGTGATTTCTGAGAAATGTGGTTGTAACATCAGCAGTGATTCATAGTGTAAATGACAAAACATGTCTTTATGAAAATCATGTTTGTTTCTATGATTCATACTGAGCTACATTTATTGTTTGTTTGTAATATGATTTTGCATAGGATCATGCAGGACATTGTTCTTTATGAGTATATTATAGATTAATATAGATACAGCTACTAGCTACTTCATTTATTTATTCCAAATCTATTTGCTGACATAGAAATGATACACTTTGCATTTAATGAGGGGATAAAACTTGTATTTGATGCATTTCAACTAGACCTGCTTTACTGACTATGAAAGCATAACCTTTTAAAGGAATAAATACAATTCGTACTTGTTTTTTTTTTTCTCTTCTTCTTTTTTTTTTTTTTTTTTTTTTTTTTTGGAGAATGTTAAATCCAAAGTGAGTATTTTTTCCCCAGTAAAACCACCACAAGGATACACTCTGAAATCCTGTTGTTGTCAAAGAAAAGGTAAATATATAAATAAATACAATTCTATTCAAAAATCCTGAAAGGAAAAAACAGCAGGTTAAATTGAAAGGTAACAAAACGAATCAGCATATTTTCATTTATCAAGGAGAAGCTTTACAGTCTTAAAGTGCACTATGAATAAATGATTCCTTGCTGATCGTTTTGCACTCAGGACTTAAGAGCAAGCATGGCACGCTTTAACATGCTTAAGGAAAGGAGGTGCATTTTCTGACAGTTTCTTTATTATTAGGCAAACATTAGCATTCCCTTTATGCATGCCGTACTTCACAGGCTGGTTCAGCAGTACAACGCATCAATTTTAAAACAGCATCTCAAACGCCTTAGGAGTTTCAATGCGGGATGGGTTTCTTTGATAGCTGAAGAGGGCAAATTAAAAATTAGAATTTGAAATAGGGAGAGAATTGGGGAATTTTGAGTCTTTTTGATTCTTCTTGGGCTTTTTGCCATTTTATTGACAGTAAGAGCCGGAGAGGTCACAGGATGATAATGCTTAGTTCAAACATCACCATGAATTGGATCAATGGACCCTCTTCAGTGACGGCACCCATTCACTTCAGAGGATCCAATGGTAAGTAAATAAGTTTAAATTTCATTTGATATTGGTAAAACATGAACTCCAATAAAATGGAACATCTGGATGTCGAAAAAACACCTATTTAGTTTTTAGAAACTAAATACTGAAAGAATAAAATGTGCTGACTGTATGTAGCTCCTGTCACTTTGGATTTGGTGGATGAAATATTTTTAACAAGGTCCCTGATTATTTCAGCCCTAACAGGTTGTGTAGCATATTTCAGCTTGGATTGTTTAGTCAACCTGTCACAAAATATAAGCAGATCTGCAAAGAGGCAAGAAGTGTGGGTCAGTGAAAAACTATATCAGACAAGACAGCAAACCCACATCTTGCAGCAAAGCTGTTTCTCATTTCACCTGCAGAGAGGCCATTTACATAGGAATATGGCAATAAAAACTAATTCTGAAAGCGTTATTAGCTTTATAAGTTAACATCATAACATTTTAAACAGACAGAACAATGAAGCACTCGCACAGCATGCAGTGGAGAGGAAAGGAGAAGCTCAGCATGTGTCAGAAAGACAAGTAACAGACTTGTACATGGCACTTAATGTAGCAGGTGATTTTAGGTATGATCTCATCCTCTCCTTGGATCATAATTGCGATCCTGCTGTTTCTAGACTTCGAGCAGACAGAACAGAGAGCGCTTAGATCACTGGCTCTCTGAAGACACTGGTACAAGCCAAGCTGAAACATGGTACCACAGGAGGAGACTTTTTGATTATTTTGAAAGCTTGACGTATTCATGAACCTATTCAGCGTCAATTAATTCACTACTTCCGTTTGCCTGACCCCTGGGGTACGGAGTAGTGACAACATGCCTGTCAAGCTACAAGAAACATATCTGAAGTCAAAACAATTTTCATTTCATTATTCTAATTCATCTGAATATGTCAGTATATCGTTTAAATTAAATGTGACACTTGGTGCAAGTTTGACATCGGATGTCATGACGAAACGTTATTGATGTCAAAGCTGATGCCGCGCATCTAATGTTGACATGTTTGATTGAATTTAGAGCAGTAGCGGAGGGAAAGATTTAGGGTGAATAATGATTTGTTTGTCTTTTTTGTCTTGAAGTGTTCACTACGAACTATCATTATTCAAATTCTTCAAAAATCCAGTATCAAAATCAGTGGATTCACAGCATTCTTTGTAAATGTTTACATTTAAACAGTTTCTAAACTTCAGAGGGGTTCAGTGAAAGTTCTAAGACATTTTAAAATTAACTTTTTAAGATTTACTTTTACTCTTTGTTACTGTTGCTATGTCTGACAAATTTCCATTTTTTGGTCAAAAATACAGTAAATTGTGAAATATTCTTGCAATCAGAACCTGATTTTACCAAGTACGACATGTTCCTGGATCAACATTTTTGTTGACCCTGGAACAACATTGATTAACCAGTCAGATTTGAAAAAACAGTTTATAGTTTTTGTGAAGTTTAAGATTACAATCAGTCTTGATTGTACATCATCTAACTCAGCAAAATCAGGACGTGCATTATTGCAACTCAAAATAACAGCAACTCAGTTTTCTATTTTAAAATAAAATTTTAAAAATATAATTTATTTCTGTGATGCAGAGCTGAATTTATATCAGCCATTACTCCAGTGTCACACGATCCTTCAGAAATCATTATAATATGCTAATTTATGATCAGTTTTGGAAACAGTTGTACTGCCTAATATTTTTTGAAACAGTTTTATTTATTTATTTTTTTTCCCAGGATTATTTAAACAATAAAAAGTTAAAAAGAAGGATCATGTGACACTGACGACTGATGACAATACAACTTTACATCACAGGAATAAATTCTATTTTAAAGTATAATAAATTAGAAAACCACAATTTTAAATTGCAATAATATTTCACAATATTACATTTTGTGCCTTTAATGGACAGGACAGTAGAGAGATGACAGGTAAGAACTGGGCATAGTGAGGGGAACGGGATCAGCAAAGGACCTCTAGATGGGATTCGAACTCGGGTCGCCGCAAGCACAGCTGTGCACTAACCACAGGGCTATTGGTGCTGACTTTTTCTGCATTTTTAATCAAATAAATGCAGCCTTGATAAGCAGAAAAGACTTCTTTAAAAAACATTAAAAATTAAACTTTTGAATGGCAGTGTAGTTTGACTAGACTGTAGCAAGAGAAAATGCCACGCCAGATCTCTGATTCTCTGTGTGGAGAAAAACAAAACTATAATTATATAAATTTATGATAAATGATTCACGGTCTGGGTGGATTCGCGGGGCCAGTAATTGGTGACCTGTGCTCTAGCGTGTAGTCTTCCCCGCACTTCCACCTGTAATTACCTCACTAATGACTGTAAAGCTGAACAATGATCTGCGTTTAGTTTATAACACTGCTAATCAGCTCTATTGTCCGGGGTTACGCCCTCGACGCCACACTAGCAATAGTTCAGTGTCACTGCTTCTGCCAACCAGCTGCGTCATGCGATTTCATCACTAATTATGAGCCTCCAGACGGCGGGAGGATTTACAGGTCAGCTCCGTATCAGCTCCACACAAACATATCCTCGCATCCCACTATGTGATCCCATCGTACGCCTCGGTCCTTCACTCTTTTTACACGCTGGCTGTCCGCTGATGGAGCCCTTGCAGTAAATTGAAAAGGATGACGGTCTGACAGTTTGATGATAGTAATTATCTTCTCAGCACTGGATGTAACATTTTCACAACGATCAACGGATGCGAAGAGGCTGGTTGGACGGACTGATTCTGTGTGAAGTGCTGCAGCTAATTTGGTAGCCACAAAAAATGCAGTCCTGAATGTGTGAACACTGAAGACAAAATAAGCCTACAGGCTATCTGCTTTACTGCTGATTGCGTGTTTTAAAAATGCACAGGATCGTTTCGTCCCGGAGGCAACTAAGCGGACACCCAGGGGTCGGAAGATAGGAAGTGGTGAATTAATTGATGTGTTCTTAAACAAACGTTACAAATCTGTCAAATACTCCCACTGAGCCATTCTCCCTCTAAGCTGCATGAGTGCACAGCTGCGTATTTCAGATGTTGCCCCAATAAAGATGGAGAAAAATTCATGTTGAAGACTAACTTAGAAATATGTGCTCCCCCCTCAGATTTCAGAGTGAAATGGATGGGTGGTGTCCATTAACATGTCAACTGATACTGAGATTTCACATCCATAACAGCACATATAGCAGCCCACAATATACACTACCGTTCAAAAGTTTGGGGTCATTAAATTTTACTTTTATTGGGCAAGGATGTGTTAAATTGATTTAAAAAAAAAAATAAATAAATAAAAAATCTGTTTTGAATACACGCTGTTCTTTTTAACTTTTTATTCATCCAAGAATCCTGAAAAAAGTATTGCAGATTCCAAAAAAAAAAAAAAAATGCCAACACTTCATAAGTCAGAATATTAGAATGGAAATGGAATTAGAATAGAAACCATTATTTTATATTGTAATAACATTTTGCAATATTTCAGTTTTTTACAGTTTTTTTTTTTTTTTTTTTTTTTTTTTTTTTTGTTGTTGTTGTTGATCAAATAAATGCAGCCTTGATGGGCCTAAGAGATATCTTTAAAGAAAACTTTACTGATTCCAGACTTTTGAATGGCTTTGTGTGTGTGTATATAAAAAAATAAAAATGCATTAAGAGCTGGGGGGTGAAAACTTTTTAAATTTGAAGATTAAGGTAAATTGTACATAATTTGTCTTCCGGGAAACATGCATGTGTCTTCTGTTGCCTCCAAAGGGCAGTGCTAAATGGAAACAAATGCTATTTTAACAAAATAAGAAAAAATAATCTTCATCTTCATCCCAGCAAACATGAGACGTCCACCCGACGTGCAGATCATGTCTATATTCCGACAAAGACGTTGAAATTACGTCGTTTGGCCATCGTTTGCTCAGTGGGATCCTGTTCAAAAGTTTTTTGCATTCTTAATGCACTGTGTTTTCTTTCTGGAGCATCAGTGAATGTTTGAACCTTTTTTAATAGTTGTGTTGGGAGTCCCTGAAGTGTCTTTAGTCTGTAAAGATGAATCTCAAAATCATACAGTCACTGCTGGAAAGGGTTCAAATATGCAAAACACGCTGGAAAACTGAAGAATCTGCAGGACCTGGAGGATTTTTCTGAAGAACTGTGCTCAGTTTAACTGTTCAGAACAAACAAGGGACTCATGAACACCCATCGCAAAACAAAAAAAACAGTCATAGATCATTCAGGTAACTACACACAGTATTGTCCAAGGGTTCCCAGCCTTTTGAAGGGGGTTATTTTAATAATTTCAGCTAGTTTTTTTGTCCTGTGGACTAAATGTAAACATTGTTTTATGTAAAATATCTTTCTTAGTACAGTACTAAATAAAAAATAACATTTGGTATGATCTCTCTTATTTTGTTAAAATTATTAACATTGTCACAGATTCTGCAAGGGGTTCCCAAACTTTCACATACCACTGTATATAACATTTATTCTCCCTTTTCTATATAGAATTACTGGTTTAAATGAGATTTTTCTGGTATTTTCTGTGTGTCTCCAACTTTTGAGCCCCATGTTAAATATCATGTTTCTGCTCAGGTGGCTGAGAGGTTCGCCCAATTGATTTGGGTTTTGCTCAGCAAGAAAAAAATTAGAGGAAACATTGCCAGGAAGCATCTCACTATTGTTTGGTCACTGTTAATGGCCAGTGGAGGGTGCTGTAGGGTTTCACCTTTTTTTTTTCAGGTCTTCAGGCCAAGTCTTTTTGTTGTTGTCTTTTTTCTCGAGTCGGGCGACCCAACACTAGCTAACCGCCATTTGATTTCTGCAGCTGTTCCCATGGCAATCCGTCGCTTGTGGTTTAAAGGCTTGTCTGACTGAAATACTTGCGTTACAACCCTTTGATAACTTGTCTGTAAGCAAAATGTGAACCAAATACACAGATGTCAGCATGTGTTTGGGGGACATTTTGACCTCAGTGTTGCTGTATATAATTGTGCGATGATCAGGGAATGTTTAATTGTCCTGAACTGCACAGTTAAAGGAATAGTTCAGGCAAAAAATTTAAATTTGCTGAAAATTTAATCTCAGGCCATCCAAGATGTAGATGAGTGTTTCTCAGAACGAGTTTGAGGTTGCACCAGAACAAATTTCAGAGAAATTTAGCTTGATCCACCAAGAAATTCACTTGATCACCAATGAATGTGAATGGTAGTGAATGGTTGCCGTCAAAATGAGAATCCAAACAGCTGATAAAAACATCACAAAAGTTAAAATGCATTATTGATGTATTTGTTTCTCACAAACGTGCAGTTTAGATGTTGATTGAAGTCATGTGTATTACTTAGATTATTGTGATTTTTTTATCAGCTGTTTGGACTCCACGCATTCACTGCAGAGGATCCATTGGTGCAAGTAATGTTAAATTTTTCCAAATGTGTTCTGATGAAGAAACAAATCTAAATCTTGGATGGCCTTAGGGTGAGCAAATTTATTTCATTTATGGGTAAACATTTAGAAATTACAACAGAAATCTGAAAAATAGGAAAGGGTAAGTGTATGTGCGGGTTTGAGCGTGCATTTGTGTGCGTACAGGTGTTTGCTTATGTGCAGCTGGCTGTCTAAATCATTTAGACTGCTGATAATTCCAATAGATTAGATCCCCAAAGCTGTTTTTATAAACCTCTTTTTATCCCCCGACATGTCACCATTACTTTTCTCTGTTGTATAAATATGGCTAATAATCTGCCATCTCCCAGGGATACGACTAGGATGTGTTGATCTCCGTGGAAACCATTGGGGACTGAACCACTGTTATTTTCCAAGCCCAGAGTTCTTTGAACAGCAGTATCTATGCATCTATATATGTGCCTAAACTAGAGATTGAATGCTGTAGCATATTCTGAGTTGATATTAATGTGAATTAATTTGAATTAATATGCCTGAGCTGTAAGAGGTTGTTTGGAATTCTGTTTGGTTGTGCGACTATAACATACTTCACCTGTAAAAAAAGAGGGTTTGTTATAAAAGTGCCTGCTAAAACATTAATAAATCATACATGGAACGTCACTAGCAGTATTGATTTTGAGTTTTTCAATTGAATGTTGAGAGTACTCTGTTCCTTGACCTTCATAATACCAATAAATGTAAGTGTTCGCACTTAAAATGACTTTGGACAATTCCAACTGACTTACTTAATATTGTTTATTGTAAATCAATAGCAGGGCAATAAAGTTGATTGATACAGTCAGGAACGTTGCAGAAAGGTCATGCTGTCAGAGCCGGAGACGTGAGCAGCTTGTTTTGTTCACACTGATGTATCAGGGTCACCTCATTTGTTTTTGTACATTAACTTCAGAGATGTACAAAACATCTAGAGACTGATTGGAATTAGAATTAGTGAAAATTTGTTGTTAAAAAAAAAAAAAAAAAAAAAAAACTACAATTTAAACCCAGAAAGAACTATTAGAAATTATGTTTTTATTTATTTATTTATCAGATATATTAATATTATAAGTAATTACGAGCGAAGCACCATCTATTTCCTTTAAAGGGGTCATCGGATACAAAATGCACTGTTACATGTTGTTTAAACATAAATGTGTATTGGCACCCAGTGATTTTAATTTAATTCCTAAAAATAATATCCCCTTTTTCAAATCAGGCCATTCTCAGCTCCCACGATAGTTGATTGACATGGCCGTCTTACCTTAGACCCGCCCTGAGTGAGATATAACAGTCTGACCGCCATTGTTTCAAAGCCAGAGCAGGGACGTACACAAGAATGGCTACTAAGCGAGTGAGGTGTTTTGTTGTTGGACGTAACATCCATAACTCGACATCTGAGCCATTGAAGATACAGTAGATTACATTTGTTTGTGAAGGGAATGCACCTCCCAGTCTATGTTCACGCGAATCATTTGTGATGCAGCTTCACCTACAGCAGGAGTGAGTATAAGGGTTTTTTATTAATCTTTGCATTCGCCTTTACTTATAACATGCTAGTTAGCATTTAGTGGCTGAATGCGGCTAAATGCGGCTAAATGCGGCTAAAGTAAACAGGCTCATCACTCCACAGAGAGAAGAGAGGGGTGGGGCATGCAGAGCCTATTAACATTTAAAGCAACATTGACCAGAACTGGTTGATTTTTGCAGAGCTGATTTTGGCAAGGTAAAAAAAGTGTTTTACACTACCATTGAGAAATTTTAACCAAAGCATGTTATAGACTTTTCATTAAGATTTTTTATGTATTTTTTTTTTAAGTTAAAATCGAAAAAAAAAAAAAAAAAAAACAGTAATATTGTGAAATATCATTACCATTTACAATAATCATTTAAAACAGTATTTTAATATAGATTTTTAACTATTTCAATATATTTTAAAATAATTTTTAAAAATATTTTATAATTTATTCATGTGATGGCAAAGCTGATTTTTCCCCCTAGAAATCAGTCTGATGAATGGAAGCTTGTTTCCACCACTGGGAAAAAAAAAAAAAAAAAAAACTTTCAGAATTGCATGATACAAACACACAGTTGCGTGTTATAAAGTCAGAACTGTGAGATATAAACTCACAATTGCGAGTTAGAGAGTCAGAATTGTGACTTTATATCTTACAATTCTGGCTTTATAACTCACATTTGCAAATTTATATCTCACAATTCTGATTTTATTTCTCAGAACTGCAATTTTATTTCAGAATTGCATGATGTAAATTCACAATTGTGAGAAATCAGAATAGATCAAAAGTGACAGTAAAGATAATGTTGCACAAGATTTCAATTTCAAATAAATGTTGTTCTTTTGAACTTACTATTACAAAAATACAGTAAAATAAGCAACACAGCTGTCTTCAACATTGATAATAAATGTTTCTTGAAATTGCAAGTTTGCATCTCACAAGTGTGAGTTATTAACTCGCAATTCTGAGAAATGAAGTCAGAAATTGTATACTGCTTATTTTTCTTATTTTTTTATTTTTATGTAGAAAGTTCAAAAGAACATAATTTATTTGAAATAGAAATCTTGTGTAATATTTTTGTCTTTACTGTCACTTTTGATCAATTTAAATGTAACTTCTTTTAAAAAAAGGTTTGAACAGTGTTGTGCTAAGCATGTTTAATTATAGATAAAAATAAATTATAAACAAAAAAATCCATGAAAATGTATGATTTTAATACTTTTAGACATAGAAGTACACATCAATACTTCAGACATAAGGAGTGTTTTGATTCATATTAATAGTCAGAATCTCACTTTATCAGCTGTAGATGAGCACTGGAACACTGTCTTCTCAATTATACATTTTAAAAGAGTTTTATAGTATAATGTTTCTTACATTTGTAAGGAAAGTGATGCATTAAATAACGACTTGAGAAAGCTCTTCATTTGGAACACCGCTGATGTTACAAGTTTCACTGAGCACCTTAAAACTACTAATACAGTCTGCTAGCACTTGTCTGAAACAAGACCAAATATAACAGCAAAAATGAGATGCACGCCTGCAACTATAACACGTTTGGCAGCATGACACACTGACACACACATATTAGATGGTGTGAGCTGAAAATGATGTGTTGTTGTTCTTGTTTCAGAGTCAATAGAGAGAAAATTAACTAAATATTAAAATGTGTTATTGCTCTTGAGAATATTTTATTATCAGTAGCATTAAAATAACTTGATAAATTTATTGTCATTGGCCACTAGCAATGCGTCCCTAAACAAACTGAAAATGTTTGATTAAAATGTAGTAGAAATACACAAAATAGCAACAGAAATGTCACACAAGTAAATTGCAAAAGTTTCAAGTTGTATTATTTAATTCAGTTCAGCTGTTTAATGTTTGGCTTGAAATGCTGAACAGCTGTCTTAACGGAGTTGTATATGCCATCCGTAAAATTAGTTAGTATAATTTGTTTAAAGGTCACCCACATTAACTTACTGTTGTTCCATATGGAGCTAAAATATGGTGTGTGTCTTTATAATGCCCTTAATTTAAGTAGATCAAAACTGGAAGAAGTGTGATATGCTGATGTGTTATTCCTGAACGTGTTATTCCATAAATAATGGGTGGAGATTCTCAATGACACATTTTTAACACATTCTTGACAAGTATTCTGCAAGTATTAATGACTTAAAAATGAGACTTCTAAAATTAAACTTGCGTTTTGAAATTAAAACACAAATCTATGAAGGATGGCCGCTACTGTAGAACAACCTGTGTAAGTAGCTTTCAAAAACTTCTCTGCTTTTCAAAAACTTTTCCAATTACAAACTACTCTTTCGTCTGTGGTTTTTGTCACATTGTATTGCGCATAGCTTTATAGCTGAGCTAGCTAAAGTAATAATCCAGCATGTTTTTTTTTTTTTTTTTAATGCTCTCTCTATTACAAGTACACATCTTTTTTTGTGAATCTGTTCATTCGGGTGATTCATGTAAATTAACTAGAAAATGACTCAACAAGTACCTGTGCAGACGTTTCTGTACTGCATTTTTGACATAGTGAAATATTTCACACAATTATATATTTAAAATAAGGACAGAGGCTATTTGCACTAAGTGATGCTAGTAGATGCTATTTAGACTAATGAAAAATAGCAATTTTTCTTTGCATTAAGTGTTAGATGTTATTTGCACTAAACTGAAATAGTGTTTTATGCTGTTTATACTTAGTGCAAATAGTGGCTGATACTCTTTGCACTTCAGAAAACAGCATGCAGTAACAACATATTCAGTGTAATGATTATATTTATTAAAGTCCTCATGCCTTTTTGGGACCATACTTATCTCATTTCTAAATCCCACTCCTACATTCCCCTAACTAAATTAAAACAGTTTGAACTTGACACATAAAGCAATCCAGTTTATGGAGTTAATGAAGTTCATGATATCTTGCAAAATTGCACAGACTTTTAATGCGAACATGGCATAAATATACTGGATGTGGCAAATATACAAGATGTGCATTGATAGTTACTTTTTAAATGTATTTTAAAGGCATCTCTCAAGGCTACATTCATTTGATCAAAATACAGTAAAAACAGTATTTTGTTATTATTACAGTTTAACATAATTGTTTTCTATTTTAATGTATTTTAAAATGTAATGTATTCCTGTTTATTCCTAATTTATACAAAGCTGAATTTTCAGCATCTTTACTCTTCAGTGTCACATGATCCCTCCAAATCATTCTAATATGCTGATTTGGTACTAAAGAAACAATTTTATTATCATCAATTTTGAAAAAAAATAAATAAATAAATGAATGACCCCAAACTTGCATGCATTTTATTTATTTATTTATTTATTTATTTTTATTTTTTATTTATTGATTGATTTTTACACTTTGCAGTTAGTCAGAAAGTTGTCAGTTTTAGGAACAATTTCCTATTTCTAAAGATGGAAAACAGAGCCATCATGTTTTGTTTGTATTTAAAAGTATGCTTCAGAGTGCACATATGATGCCATGTCCTCTTATTATAAGTGATACTTACTAAGCATCTTTGGGCTTGTTGTTTGAACTTGATTCATAAAGCAATCTAGTTTATGGAATTAAAAAAATAGGCAGGTGCCATTTATTATGGGCTTTTACTTATATTTATGTATGTATGTTTTTTTTTTTTTTTTTCCTTTTTAGGAAGATCTGGCAACACTAATGAATCCGGACATATACAAAATACATCTAGACAATATTTAAAGAAAAGGAAGCCAAGGAAGAAGAGACTTATCTAGTGAAACGATTGGTTATTTTCTAAAAAAAAAAAAAAAAAAAAAAAAAAAAGACCATTTATAAACTTTTTAACCTCAAACGCTCGTCTTGTCTAGCTCTGCCTGAACTCCGTTTTTTCCGGTTCAAGACAGTTAGGGTATATCGGAAAACTCCCATCTAATTTTCTCCTCCAACTTCAGAATCTTCCTACATTGTTGTTTTACCTTTTTTGTAAAGGGTGTTTGATCATCTTTGCATGTTCTTTTTGCAAACACTGGGTCGGTACTTTTGCAGCGATGTAGGCAACGATTTTAAAGCTGAGGAAGAAAACAAGATTTTTTTCGACATACTCTAACTGTCTTGAACCGGAAAGAAAAAAGAAAGAGTTCAGGCAGACCTAGACAAGATGAGCTAAGTTTAAGGATTAAAAAGTGTATACATTTATATATATATATATATATATATATATATATATATATATTTTTTTTTTTAATTAACCGATTGTTTCACCAGATAAGACCCTTCTTTCTTTGTCTGGGATCATTTTGAGCCCTTTGAAGCTGGATTTAAACTGCATTTTGGAAGTTCAAATTTGGGGGCACCATTGAAATCCACTATATGGAGAAAAATCCTGAAATGTTTTTCTCAAAAAACATAGTTTCTTTACGACTGAAGAAAGAAAGACATGAACATCTTGGATGACAAGGGGGTGAGTACATTATCTGTAAATTTTTGTTCTGGAAGTGAACTTATTTAATTACACTAAACTATAAAGCAATTATAAAGGTTGTGTATGATTGTGAACATGTGTGAGTGTGTATAATGTTTAATTGATATTCTCTCTCTCTCTCTCTCTCTCTCTCTCTCTCTCTCTATATAATTAAGATCCTCATTGTTTTGACATAATTTAATTACATTTTCATGCATTGCTTTAAATTTAGCTACAGATTCAAAATAGCTTCTCCAACACTTATATTTAGAACTTACTGAGGGAAAGAAAAAATTGTTGAAAACAAGTTGAAGAGAGTAGAGTGAGTGAGAGATGTGGATGCAGGTGAGCAGCTTAAGTGACTGAGATGGAAATAACTCAGAGGAGATGGGTGTCGGGAGAAGCCTCTGGAAATGTCTAAATTGTAGGAACCAAATCACATCTTCTGAAAATATGAATAAAGACTCTTGCAGTACATATATTCAGTTTGAACTACACAGTTTGCGGTAATGCATGCTCTTCACTGTTGACCGATTTAAATAAATGTCTTCCAAGGGCATAAATGCAAATCCAATCCGCAATAAAATGTTGTCATTACGACTAAATGGAAAGTAGTGCTTTAGCATATCTTTGACAAGAAATGGCAAGTAGTTTGCGTATTGTCTAGGCACGGAAAGATTGTTAATGGATCCTTGAGTTGGTAAGAGCAACCAGAATCCTTAAAATTCCTAGTCACGTGATTCCTACTGCATTGTCTTCATGACTCTGACAGTGTGACTGGGGTGACCTTTCGGTTCATGTGTTTGCTTGCAGGTGTGTTTGCCATTATCATTCAAATCTGTTTTTGCCATTTTTGTCCCCATCACCTCTTCCCTCTCTCTGTTTTTTTCTCAGATCCTTCATCTTCTCGTGCCCTCTCTCTTTCTTTTTCCCTCACCGAGGATTATCTTATTGAGTTTCCCAGAATGCCGAGGGAGGTTGAAAGCTGTAGGTGGGATGAGACATTTAGTGGTTGGCTGCCTGTTGTTAGCACTCTAGTGTATGCTGCTCCATCTTCGCTGTCTCCTTCTTGCTTTGACCTTTGGCTCTGAAAGGAAAACAGAAGCTCTGGAGTGCAGATGCCAGGGAGTCTTTAATAGTCCTTCGCCACCACAGAAAGTCAATTCTGTCTTTTGTCCTTGGCATAGCAGGACAGAGGCGAATGTGCATGCAAAAACAAGATGTTCACTTTGAGGTCCTCTTAGTGTTTTATTTTTAGCACACTTTGTTATTTATTAGCGTGCATTTTTATTAAAGAAAATATAAGGCATGTGCTTTTCTAAAATGCTGTATTTTGATTTAAAGTTACATTTTCTACAAAATTGCACTGACTTTTGAATGCATGCCTGGCATAAATATACTGGATGTGGCATAAATACAAGATGCATGTATAGTTACTTTCCAAGGCTGCATTTATTTGATCAAAATACAGTAAAACCAGTATTTTGTAAAACATTATTAGAGTTTAAAATGGCTGTTTTTCTATTTGAATATATTTTAAAAATGTAATTTATTCCTGTGATGCAAAGCTGAATTTTCAGCATCATTATTTCAGTCACATGATCCTTCGGAAATCATTCTAATATGTTGATTTTGATGCTTAAGAAACATTTATTTTTGACATCAATGCTGAAAACAGTTGTGATGACTAATATTTTTGTGGAATATTCACAATATTTTTTCAGGATTTGACTACATATTATATAAAAACATACATATTATATAATTGTGTATTGTCAACAAATAGAGATAGGAAATTATTAATAAATATAATGAAAAAACAATTAAATGCCATATTCACATTCACACAACCCACAAATGTAAGTAAGCTTAATACAAAATAGCATCAATGTTGACAACAGTTATGCAAATTAATATTTTTGTGGAAACTGTTTTTTTTTTTCATGATTTGATTAATACAAAGAGAAATTAAACAACTGAAATTGAAAATGCATTTACAGATTTATATTTTACTGTCTTTTCTGTCATTTTGATCAATTTAATGTGTCCTAACTGTTTAAAAATGTATTTAAAAAAAAAAAAAAAAAAGCTTATATGCTCTGTATTTTTGTATGCTATTTTTTTACATTATTAAAAGTAATTTAAGAACAAACAAATGTATGTTTTTCCCCCTATATTTTCAGATGGATTTCATATTTTTTTCTCAAATTTTCAGTAGACCCTCTAGCACCCCCTGTGTCGACATATCATTAATGTTGAAAACATTTATGCAAATTAAGATTTTTGTGGAAACTATGATATGGTTTTTCAGAAATTTGATGAATAGAAAGAGAAATTAAGAAACAAATGGAAAATGCATTTATAGATTTAGATTTTTACTGTCTTTTCTGTCATTTTGATCAATTTAATGTGTCCTAACTGTTTAAAAATATTAATTTCTTTAAAAAACACTAATCCTTAAATGCTGTTTATTTTTTATTTTTGCATGCTATTTTTTACATTATTAAGTGCAATTTTTGAACAAATAAATGCATACTTTTCCTCCTATATCTTAAGATATATATACATTTTTTTTTTTTCCAAAATTTTCAGTAGACCCTCTAGCACTCCTTGTGTCCACATGTTGAAAACAGTTATGCAAATTAATATTTTTGTGGAAACTATGGTGTAGTTTTTCAGAAATTTGATGAATAGAAAGAGAAATGAAAAAAAAAAAAAAAAACAGAAATGTAAAAATGCATTTATAGATTTAGATTTTACTGTCTTAGCTGTCATTTTGATCAATTTAATGTGTCCTAACTGCTTAAAACTTGTATGCCCTTTTATTTTTGTATGCTGTTTTTTTACATTATTAAATTCAATTTATGAACAGATAAATGCATACTTTTATCGTATTTCTTATGATAAATTTTCAGAATTTCAGATTTTTCAGACCCTCCCCATTTTAAAAACATTATTTTTATTTGACTAATAAATAATCATGCACAAGCTTGCAATTAGTTTATTTACTTTTCGCTTGATTGGTTGATTGTGGTTGTGCTGTTATTCACATCATCAACAGTTATGCAAATTAATATTTTTGTGGAAACTATGATGTTTTTTTTTTTTTTTTTCCAGGATTTGATTAATAGAAAGAAAAATGAAAAAACAGAAATAGAAGAATGCATTTATAGATTTAGATTTTACCATCTTTACTGTCATTTTGATCAATTTAATGTGTCCTATCTGTTTGAAAATATTAATTTCTTTAAAAAAAAACATATGCTTTTTATTTTTTTGTATGCTATTTTATTTTATTTTTAAAAGCAATTTATGAAAAAAAAAATAAATACTTACTTCCTATTTCTTAAGATAAATTTAATATTTATTAAATTGTCTGTAGATGCTCTAGCACCACCTGCGTCCCCATTAAAAAAAAAAATAATAATAAAAAAAAAAAATAATAATTTTGTTTGTCTTGTTTGATCTTTGTTTATTTACTTTTTTCTGATTGGTTGACTATGGTTGTGCTGTTATTCTGCTTATCTATTCCCCCGCCCCCCCTTCCTTCCGTCCTTCCCTCGGTCTTTGTAGATATGGCAGCCCAATATTCATTTTGACAGTGCCAAGAGTGTGCGTGTATGAGCTGGTATTAAGATGCAGTGCTGGCGGTGAAGTAAATGGTTTGATTCTATAGAAAGTGTCAGCATTCATTTGTGGTGATGACAGCATGACATTGCGGACAGGGGCATGTTAAAATGTCATCTATTAAGTCAAAGCCTGCAGAGTTGAAGAGAAAATGAGGGTGAGCCTCAAAGAGTGCAACACTTTTCAGTTTTACTACGGGAATCTGTCGGCACCCGCTGCGACGCAGTTAATCAGACTCGTGCGCTTTTCCCATCGTGTCACCGGTGTGAATATGTTCCCTTCCCACACCAAAGCGTCGTTTCTTTATCTTCTACCGCTTTAACGCCTTCACGCTGCTTGATAGTGATCTGATCACACGTGCTTTGATCACGGCATGGGCTTTCAGACCGCAGACATGGGCCAGAGCTCTCCGAGAGGTAATCCGAAGTGCTCTGCTGTCAGACACGTTGCTAACTCATGCAAGGAAGCCTCTTCCAGCGGGGTTCATTCTGCCAATGCTTTCAAATTGGCTTAAGGGTCTTGTGGCACTTTTTATCTGAACTTCAATAACTGTTCAGCTCCTCTTGGTCTATCTGTTCAAAACAGGGCTTGGCTGTGCCGTTTCCCCTTTAACTAAGTCAATACCTCATGAATTATTTACTCTCTCCAAAATTGGGGCACAAAAGATTAGTATTAAAGGACTTTCGTTTCACAAAGGCATCTTCTTAAGTGCCTGCAGGAGGCTTTGGCTAACGTAAGAATGGCTGGACAGTAATGGATGGGATTTTGATTCTTACCAGTAACTCAAAGCTTTTAAATTTGTTTAAAAATTATATCTTCACTGGCCCCAGTAGGGTTCAAGAAATGGCTAGTTAGCATGACCACCTGCTGTGCATGTTGTAGTTCCACTATCTGGCAGCAAAAAAACATCTTTCTCCATTGACGGCTATTCAAAAGAAGATATTTAAAATGTAAAAAGTCTTTACTGTTTTGTTTGATTAGTTGAATGCATCCTTGCTTATTAAAAGTATTAATTTCTTCAAAAAATTATGCTTTTTATTTAGCTTTATATGCATTTTGACAAAATATTAATGCATACTTTGTTCCTATGTTTTAAGATTATTTATTTGTTTATTTATTGTTCAAGAATTCCATCTTGCAGCAATCAACCAATCAAAAAAATAAATCTTTCTCCATTGATGGCTACTCAAAAGCATTTAAAATGTAAAAGTTTTTACTTTTGATTGTTTAATGCATCCTAAAAGTATTAATTTCTTTTTCTTTTTTATTTAATTACTTAAATACTCTTTAGTTTGCTCTATATGCCTTTTGAAAATTAAATAACATACTTTGTTCCTATGTTTTGAGGTTATTTATTTATTTATTTATTGTGCGAGAATTACATCTAGCAGCAAAAATAAATAAATAAATAAATACATAAATAAATATCTTTTTCCTTTAATGGCTATTCAAAAGAAGATATTTAAAATGTAAAAGTCTTTGCTGTTGTGTTTGATCAGTTGAATGCATCCTTGCTTATTAAAAGTATTAATTTAAAATATATATATATTTTGCTTTACATGCATTTTGACAAAAATTAAATGCATACTTTGTTCCTATGCCTTAAGATTATATTAATTAATTAATTAATTAATTAACTGATTAATTAATTTATTGTTCAAAACTCACATCTGGCTGAAATAAATAAATAAACAAATAAACATATTTCTCCATTTATGGCTATTCAAAAGTAGCCATTTAAAATCTAAAAGTTTTTACTTTTGTTTGTTTGATGCATCCTTGCTGATTAAAAGTATTAATTTCTTTTAAAAAAATACCTATATACTCTTTTATTTTGCTTTATATGCATTTTGAAAAAAATAAATTCATACTTCTTTTATATGTCTTAAGATACTTTGTTTATTTATTTATTTATTTTTCTCCATTGGTGGCTATTTAAGAGTGAGAAGTGCATTTTTTTGCAAGCATATGAATTCCAAATATTTACTAGCATTTTAATAGATGTTTTATCACTGTTATTTATTTATTTATTTATTTTGTTCAATTTATTTATTTATTTATTTGGGGATCTTAAGGGTCTGTTTTTGACACTGCATCTCAATATATTTGGGATGAGTGTATGTGTTTGTCTTGATGTGGCTTTTTCATTTTGCACATTATTATCATTGAATTATTCACTCAACAGATTTGTTCAAAATGATACCTGTTAATACACACCAACATTGTTATCCTTTATCAGGGCTCATGCATGCCCAATATATTTTTTTCCCCACACTTGACAACTCAAATCTATCAAATTTTCCTCCATATTGTTGTTGACTGCTGGATTTCGGGGGAAAAAAGTCTAAATAAATTAATAATGAGTTTCAATAACTCCCTAAAATAATTTTAATTGTGTGTGATCATAAAATGGGATAATTGTTCTTTCTCTTTTGCTTCGACTTTTTATTCATCGCCAGGATTGAACTGGAAATTAATGAGACAGATTTGTTCCGAGATTCTTTTAAAAACACAAACCAAAACACCATTTGATGATACTATCTCTAACTTAACTACCAAATATTAAAAGCACTTCTGCCAGGCTGAAGGGATCTGACTGTTTCTAGGAAGATCCCCTTGACCTTGATTTTGTTCTTGAACCTGATTTGTCACAAGGGAGAATGAAATTAAGGATTAGTACAAGCACACATCCTGCAAGCGGTATTGTCAGTCGACTCGTGTTTCCCGTATTCGTGCTGGAATGAATAGATGATTATGAATGAAGTGCTGAAAGCAACAGAGGAGAAACAGAAGAGAAAAAGGTGACTCCAGAGACTGAGGCTGGCCAGGGCAGATATGAAGATCAGGCAGCTGAGCCGTGACCAAAACCCAAATACACATACACACACATGCTCCCCACTGCCCTCGATGGTCTGCCTCCTCCCCTCATCCTCACTCTACTTTTTCTGGCGTTGCACCTGTAACCCAAATTCGTCCTCCACACACAGTTTCTGAAGGTTAAAGAACAGTAGGTACAGACTGCTTTCTTGATCAAACAAAGATGTTCAACTTATACTGTGTGTGATGGGATGACATGAAGGTGAGTAAATGATGACAGAATCTTTTTTTTTAAATGTAGGGATAGTTCACCCATAAATAAAAAAAATGACCCCATGATAAAAGTACTCCACACAGCTCCAAAGGCCTTTTAAAGATAATTATTATCAGTGTTGAAAACAGTTGTGGTATTTAATTTTAAATTTTCTTTTTTCCTCAGGAACGGTGATGAATATTAAAAAAAAAACTTTTTGCCCCAAACTTTTAAACGGTGGCGTATTGGGCACAGATTTATAGAGCAGGAACATGTTGTGAAGACATTGAAGTATCAAGGTAAGAAAATATCAGATGTGAGTATGAGAGAGCAAGATGAAAGGGACAGTTGGAACTCGCCTCAAAAATGAGCTGGGACTTCACTGATGTTGTATTTGCATTCATATCATCATGGTCAGTTAGATGTAATATTACTATGATCATAAGCTCTCTAACTCAGCATGCAGGTGATATTCTGTGTGATCTGATCATTTTAGGTTCAGAAATGCTTCTCAGATCCACAGGCCTACTTTATAATGCTCTTAAAAAAAAAAAAAAAAAAAAAAAAAAAAAAAAAATCAGAGCAGTGCCCGTCTTAGTTTGTTATTTACTCTCAAATAACAAACTGCAGTGTGTTTGACAGGAGGATTTTTCATTTTTTGCTTACAGGAGATAAAATTGCCTGCAGGGCAATTTAGCCCTGCTAATGAGTGTGTTTTTCTTGGATAAATAGAGATGTGATGAAAAATAGCCATCTAACTGTAAATTGAAGTTTTGTTGAGATGAAAATAAAATCATTACTAGCACTTGGTTCATTTAGTTGACTGCAGAAGGTGTATAAATGCATATAAAGATTTAAAAACAACTGCAAATATTTTTAGATTAGTCATAATTGAGTTCAGGTTAGAATGTTTTCTGATGGCACAGTCTGTTCACTGACTAGCTGATGCATATTGCACATAAAACTTTACCAAAGGTCAGGGAACAAATATTGGATGTACTCCGTGATTATTTTACACTGCAATAAATATTTTAACAGGCTGTTTTAAAAAAATTCAATGGGGGTCGTGAAGGTGCAGATGGGAGCCCATTAACTTTTTCTTTTTTTTTTTTCCAGTACAGACACTGGTTATTTTCTTACTGACTACTGGTGTTCTGCCTACATAAGAACCAATACAAAGATTGGCAAAATAAATGAAAACAGGTGTATAAAAAAACTGAGAAAAGTGTGAAAACTCAACACAGAGTAGGAGGCAAACTGTCTTTGACTTTCATTAGGTGTAGTCCTCAATCATTCCATCTTTCACTTACACTCTGTGATTGCGGCCAATTCAAGCAATCAGTAGAAGAGGAAAGTAAGCCTGGCTGTTTGTCACCAGTGCTGTTCTTTTTGTGTTAGTAAAGTAGAAAACAGGTTTTTTTCTGGAACAAACATGTATAAACCTGGTGGCGATATAATTAATAGAGTGTTTATTTACTCTAAGTGCAAACAGCCTGCCTAGTTGGCAGAGGCTATTTACAGAATGCCAACTCCACCCACCAACTTGTGGTGGGGTTAGACAACATTGCAAAGGACGACTGTCGGGCAGAAACTCCAGTGGCGCAATTTTGACACGATCGACATGAGTTTGAATCCACTTTTTGAAACTCCCGTTTCACATCATGTAGCATTTTGGAATAGCATTTATTTTCAATAAAAATTAAAGAAAAAATCAAATAGTGTTTTTTAATTAAGGTTAAGGATAGGTGTAGGTGTAAGCGCCATCTATTTAATAATTTAAATAAAAATGATAATTTACACTCAATATGTTATTGCATACTGTTTTATAATAATGTATTAAAATACTAAGGTGCCAATATCTGCCGCTTTTTGCAGTAGTAGGCTGTAAGCAGCATGTAACTACTGTCACTGCAAAGAAAATCATACTATTTGTACACAGACTCTGTCGCTATTTGCACTTTTTTCTGTAAGTCATGGCAAAAATGTGTGGTCGTTTTTATGTCATGTACACTACCAGTCAAAATTTTTTGAACAGTAAGATTTTTAATGTTTTTTTTTTTTTTTTTAAATAAGTGTCTTCTGCCTGCATTTATTTGATCCAAAATACAGCAAAAGCAGTAATATTGTGAAATATTTTACTATTTAAAATAACTGGTTTCTATTTTAATATATTTTAAAATGTAATTTATTTCTGTGATCAAAGCTACATTTTCAGAATCATTACTCCAGTCTTCACTGTCACATGATCCTTCAGAAATCATTCTGATATGCTGATTTGCTGTTCAGTAAACATTTTTTATTATTATTATCAATATTTAAAACAGTTGAGTACAATTTTTAGCACTCTTTGATAAATGGAAATCCGCATTTATCTGAAATAAAGAGCTTTTGTAATATTATACACTATACCATTCAAAAGCTTGAAGTCAGTATAAATTCTATTTATTTATTTATTTATTTAGTTTAGCTTCGTCATAAGACATTGATATTTGGTTAAATTTGGGCTACGACATCGGGTGACCAAAATTCAGTGTCAATTCAACATATAATGTCAACATTAATTTGATGTCCAAGACCGCTGCAAATGATGTTGATATTTTGCCATTTTTAGATTGGGATCCGACGTCAACTTGACGTTATATTGACGTCCAGTGCCTACTGGGCTTAGACAGTTTCCATGAAGAAAAATGAATGAGGAAGGAAACTGTTTTTCGGAGCTTGACCTCTGCTGCCCAATTTCAATTTTAATACAGAAAACCGTCTAGCGTTTCCTTTAGTCCTCCACAGAAGAAAGAAAATCACACGGGCTTGAAGACTCTGAGGATTAGAATAATTAGTGCCTTGGTATCCATGAAAACATATATTATCCGTCGCAAGAAACATGCACCTTTAAATCGCTAATTACATGGTATTACATCACTGCTTTTGTGGCTGAGCTTGTGATCTCTCTAACGAGAACAAAATGCCTGTGATTGGTGCTCGTGAGTGTGGTCTAACAAGCTTGTTAGATGTGTAATTAGTAGATGTGTTCAGTGTTCCAGTCACTTATTACACTGTGTACAAACACAAGCTACACAAGTTTCCGTGGAACAGTCTAAAAGGAATATTGAAAATGGTGACATGGTGCTTAATAAACAAACAGTGTCCTGGATAGATTTTAAAAAAGAGACCTGATTTCAATCTACTTTTTCATTTAAGTCCAGTGCATTTTCACGATTGCAACGTTTGTTAATGCATTGTGATTATAGGCTGTGAAACTTTTAAAACTGTATACAGTTGAGGTCAAAAGTTTACATGCACCTTGCAGAATCTGCAAAATGTTAATTATTTTACCAAAATAAGAGGGATCATACAAAATGCATGTTATTTTTTATTAAGTACTGTCCTGAAAAAGATATTTAACTTAAAAGACGTTTACATATACATCCACAAGAGAAAATAGTTGAATTTATAAAAATTACCCTGTTCAAAAGTTTACATGCACTTGATTCTAAATACTGTGTTGTTACCTGAATGATCCGCAGCTGTTTTTTTTTTTTTTTTTTTTTTTTTTTTTTTTTGTTGTTGTTAGTGGTAGTTGTTCATGAGTCCCGTGTTTGTCCTGTTCCTCAGAAAAATCCTCCAGGTCCCACAAATTCTTTGGTTTTTCAGAATTTTGTGTATTTGAACCCTTTCCCTTTCCAGCAATGACTGTATGGTTTTGACATCCGTCTTTTCACACTGAAGACAACTGAGGGACTCATATGCAACTATTACAGAAGGTACAAATGATTACTGATGCTCCAGAAGGAAACACGATGCATTAAGAGCCGGGGGTGAAATCTTTTTGAATTTGAAGATCAGGGTAAATTGAATTTATTTTGTTGTCTGGGAAACATGTAAGTATCTTCTGTATCTTTTAAAGGGCAGCACTGTAAAAAATTAAGAAGTAGAAAGTTCAGTCAACTCAATTAAGTTTAGACAACTTGAAATGTTAACTTGTACTGACAACATAGATATCTGAGTTGACTAAACTAAAAAAAAATTGGTTTGTTAAACTAAAGCTGGGTATGTTAATTTCAAGTTGAATCAACTCAAATATCTAACTTGCCACTTAGTACAACTTAACATTTCAAGTTGACTAAACTTTTTTAAGTTGACTGAACTTAAAATTTTAAGCGGGGTAACAAATTATTTTAAGTCGACTTAAATTGTTTTTACAGTGTACTAAATGGAAAATATATATATATATATATTTAGGCAAAAAAAGTACACATCTTAATGCATAGTTTTTCCTTCTGAAGCATCAGTTAGCATTTGAATCTTCTGTAATAGTTGCATATGAGTCTCTCATTTTGTGTGAAAAGATGGATCTCAAAATCATATAGTCATTGTTGGAAAGGGAAAGGGTTCAAATACACAAAAATGCTGAAGGATTTTTCTGAAAAACATCCGGCAGTTTAAGTGTTCAAGACAAACAGGGGGCTCATGAACAACTATCACTAAACAAAAAAAACACAGCTGTGGATCATTCAGGTAACAACACAGTATTCAGAATTAAGCGTATGTAAACTTTTGAACAGCGTAATTTTTATAAATTCAGCTATTATTTTCTCTTGTGGACTATATGAAAATGTCTTTTACGTGAAATATCTTATTCAGGTCAGTACTAAATAAAAAATAACATGCATTTTGTATGATTCCTCTTATTTTGGTAAAATAATTAACATTTTGCTGATTATGCAAGGTGTATGTAAACTTTTGACCTCAACAATTACTGTAAGTAACAATTACTGTAACTAGTTATTTTCCTGTAGAAACAGGTGTAAAATCCTAACTAGTGTTGAATGTGTTTATTGCTAGCACATTTTAACATTAAACACAGGCATTTGACACCCTCTTTCCGCAGACTGGCCCACAAAATAACCGCAGTTGAGTACTGGATGCCTTTGGATGCTGTCGGCTCAAAAACACATGCTACAACCACAAGTCATCAGTTCAACAGTCCCACGAGATGGTGAGAAACAGCGCTTGTGTATCTCAGCATTTAGCCCACCCTTGGTTAAAGCCCTAAAAAGCCTCGCTGATCTATTTTTTTTTCTTTTTTGTGGAGTCTGTTACATCCCTTTCGAGCTTGTTGAGGCTCAGGCAGGGCATGACTACATAATGGTTATGTCATTATGTAGTCATGGCCATATGACATTTAAAGTGTCTTTGCCTGTCAGCCAGTCCCTGAGTGTCTGGTAGGAAAACAAGACGGTAATGTGTATTTATAGAGCCACGGCCACGCAGAGCGCACGGGGCTGAGTGGAGGCGTGTGTCCGATGTGATTGTTTGACCCTCGGTTGAAGGGAAGAGTTTACTGACATCTTGAGGCATTGCATTCACACTCTAGATCAGCTCCGTGAAGGGCAAGAAGGCCCTTCGCTTTGACGTAAGTGTGTTTTCCTTCTCGAGCCGCAGAGATGGGGGTTTCATATACATCTGTCCATTTTACAACCATGCATTTTTATTTTCAGTTTGCTGAGTCTCATTTTTTGAGTCTCAAGCTTGAGAGACTATGCAGATAAAAAAGGAAAAAAGGTTAATGTGGCAGATAAAACTGCATTAAGCTTGTTTTAGTTGGTGGCTTTGTTTTTTAGGTCTGTACTTCTCTGGTCTTCCACTTCCAAGAAGCATCTAGAAGAAGATCAAAATATTTTATTCATACTTACACAGAGCGTGACCTCAAGAAAACTTTATGCCACAGACAATGACAACATACTGTAGTAGAGAAAAGGAATGACAAAGGAGCATTTTGAAAGAGGATGAGACATATAACACATGAGAGAGTTGAGGTAAAGTGCACAGTGTTTTTATCTCAGCACTTAAAAGGACTCCAAAACTTGTTTCATGGTTGTTCTGTCCTTAAAATCTCAAAAACATAATCAAAACACCTCAGAACCACTATGATGCTATTTTGTTTTTTTGCAAAACAATAAAACTGAAAAAATGTTTATTTTCCATAAATTATATTTGTATGCTATATTTGTATAAAGTCAACATATAATTAGTGACAGACAGATGTTTTGTTGTTGTTGTATTTTGATGTACATCAGACTTGTATGGAAGCCCGTGTTCGCCACTGAATAAAAAGGTAATTGTGACTTTTTAACTCACAATTTTAAATGTAATGTTAAAATTGAGTGATAACTCACAATAAACTCGCAACTGTGCATTATAAAGTCAGAATTGTAAGATATATATACTTGCAGTTCTTATTTTTTTTCTCAGAATTGCGTGACAAACTCACAATTGCAAGAAATAAAGTAATAAATCCACAATTGACTTTCTCGCAATTGTGAGTTTGTATCTCGCAATTTAGATTTTTTTTTCTCAGAACTGAGATATAAACATGCAATTGCATGTGAAGTCAGAATTGTAAGATAGACTCACAATTCCCATTTTTTTCTTTCTCAGAATTGCATTGTAAATTCTTAACTGCATTGTTAATTCTTAATTGCATTATAAACACAATAATGAGAAATGAAGAATTGCAAGATAAAAACTTGCAATTCTGACTTTTTTCTTGCAGTTGAGTTTGTATCTCACAATATTCTTTTTTTTTCTCACAATTCTGTTTTTTGTCTCACAATTCTGATATAAACTCGCAACTGCGAGTTATAAAGTCAAGTTTAGAGGAGAATAAAATACTAATACGTTCTCAGAATTGCGAGTTTATATCTCACAATTCTGATGTATTAACTTGCAATTGCGTGTAATAAATTCACAATTTTGACAATTTTTTCTGACTTTATTTCTTAGAATTTTGCTATTCTGACTATAATATGCAATTGTGAGTTTGTATCATGCAATTCTGAGAAAAAAGTCAAGAACTGTGAGATAAAAAATGTTGCAATTACCTTTATTTATTTATTTTTTATTCATGGTGGAAAATTTTACTTTTTATGTGCAAATGTATGAAATTTCATGGAAGCTTGTTTCTACCACAGGTTAAATAATAATAAACAAACAAATAATTTGTGATATGTAAACTTTTTGGAACACAGAATTGTGAGATTTAAAATTTTTTTAGTTTGTGGCTGAAATTTGAGACGTAAACTTGAAATTTAGAGATGTGAGAAAAAATTCTAAGTTTATTTTTAAAAATTCTGACTTTTTCCTCAGTATTGTGAGATATAATCTCAAAAAAAGAGACTTTTTCTTTGCATTTCTGAAATTATATCTCGCACATTTCTAAAATTGTATTTCGCAATACTGAGGAAAAAAAATGCAGATGCAAAAATGCAAAAGAATTGCAAGATAAAAAAAGTTGCAATTACCTTTAATTTTTTGTTGTTGTTTTTTATTGTTTTGTTTTGTTTTATTTTTGTTTTTATTTGTGGCTGAATCAAAAAACAAAAAAAACTTGTAAGATGTAAACTTAGAATTGTGAAAAGAAAGTCAGAATTGATTCTTCACAGAAAGCTTGATTAACAGGTGATCTGACCAATCATAGTGCTGAATCAGCCATTTCGTATGACAAACAAACCAGTTTGGAGAGTAGATTATAGATAGTTCACCCAAAAATAAAAATTAGATGTTTATCTGCTTATCTTCTTTTTGGGGTGAACTATCCCTTTAATGTCGGTGGACTTGAAGTTAAAAATAATGTGTATTGACATTTTTCTGTGGTTCAAACATACCTTCTGATGTTCATTCATGTTTATTTCATGTTAATAAAGAGGAAAAGATTATTGGTTGATGTCCTGCTTGAACTGAGGCGCTACAGCGATCTGTCACTATACAGAGCCACAAAACGGTATTTAGTGTTTGAATTTCTTTAAAAATTTGAAAGCTGAGACTTTATTTAATGCCAAAAGTAACCCCCTCTGTCTTGTCTGTCGGCGTGTTGTCAGTTTCCTCTTTGCTTGCTCTTCGTTGTGTAAGAGCGCAATGGCTCGTCGGACATAGCAACAGTAACTAAGGGGGTGGGTCTTTGCAAAGGATCAGTTCTGAGTTTATATCTCACAATTCTGAGTTTTTCCATTAGTATTGCGAGGTATATTAAAAAAAAAAAAAAAAAAAAAAAAGCGAGGCAAAAATGTTATTTTGGCTTTTTTGTGCTTTTTTGTATAGAGATTGAACAACAAAAAATCTCTTTTATATTTAAAAAAAAAAAAAAAAAAATGACACATTACATATTTTAATAGGCGATTGACTTTTTTTGTCTTGACTTGCTTTGTGTAATCTTTTACTGTATAGTTCTTTTTATTTCTGCATTTGTTTACTCAGAATATGTTTCATATTCTGTGTGTTAGTCTGAATTTATATCAAAGACGTGCAATTTTTTTCCAGTATTGTTGGTTTTGTCCTAGACTTGTGCTTGTGAGTGAATTGTTCAGTGCTCTGGCTCACAGCTTTCCCTGCTGGGTCTTGACACCTGAAGTAATTTTTCTCTTCAGAAACAGTTTTAGGCTCCTTGCCATGCCCAGTGGGGTTTATTCTGTTGTTTTCTCTTTCCAATCTCACCATTTATGACACACCTAAACCTCAGAGAGAGATTGTATTGGGAGGACTGCTGTAATCACAGATATTCAGTTGTTTATCTTACAGTCCTTCACAGGTTTTCATTGAGCATTTTGCTTCTTGTAAGCAAACGGTTCAGTGGAGCAGGTGACATGGATTGGCCCCTGCAAGGCCTGATTTGGTGGGTCATAAAATCATTCTCACACATTAGGGTTATTTTCACGATTGTGGAAATTTCCTCTAATTTGTTGAGTGTGAGCTCTAATGGGGAGTAACAATTCTAATGCTCTAAAAAGAAGAGAGAGCGCCTCTTTGATATTTGAAGAGTTGAAAGCATGTTTTTATTGAGTGCAATCATTTAAAGTCGATGTCAAAACCTATTTGCAATCCTTTTTACTTCTCTAAAGTATTTCTAAAGGAAACAGGGTGTTTAGCATAGGGAAAAATTTAGAGCTTGATTTTTTTATTTTATTTCTTCTTCTTTTAATAAAAAAATGATTAGATTGTAAAAAATCTATGATTTTGAGTTTCGTAAATATCTTTTTGGTTATTTAACACTGACATTATCCAGTAGCCTTTACAGTGTGTGTAGGTTTTTGTTTATTTAATTGCAATGCATTTATTTACTTTATTACGAAATGTTTTATTTGTTATTATTATTATTATTATTATTATTATTATTATTATTATTATTATTATTTATAATTCTATATGTTATATATTATACAATTCCATACTGTTTTGACTAGTATTTGTGTGCTTTTAATTATTTTTATTATATTAATTTTACATTTTATGTTGTTAAATTTTATTAATTTATTTTACATTGTTTTTACTGATTTTATTATAAAATGTTATCTATTATTATTATTATTATTATTATTATTATTATTATTATTATTATTTATACTATTTGTTATATATTATACCATTTCATAATAACTTTTAGTATTTGTATTAAAAATGTTTGTATACTTTTAATTATTTTTATTTATTATATTATTTATATTGTTTTATTTTATGTATGTATTTATTTATTTATTTAGTTATGTGCATTTTATTTACATATCTTTATTATAAAATGTTATTTATTTACTATCATATCATTTATAATATTATTGTTATATTATACAATTTCGTAATATTTTTATCTAAATATTTGTATATTTATATGCTTTTAATTATTTTTATTTGTTGCATTATTTATTTATTTTTTAATTTTGTATTTTTAAAGTTTCTTTATTTACATTGTTTTTAACTTATTTTATTATAAAAAGTTATTTATTTATTTATTATAATACTATTTTTAGTTATGTATTATACAATTTCATAATTTAATCTAGTATTTGTATTATAAAGTATATGTATATTAATATGCTTTTTTATGTTATTTTATATTGTTTTTACATTTTAGTTTTTATTATTTTGTAAAGTATATTTACTTATTTTATTATTAAATGTTATTTCTTTATGTATTATTATTAATAATTATTATTGTTTTTATTATTATACTGTTTGTTATATAATAGTTTCATAATATTTGATCTAGTATTTGTATTATGAAGTATTTGTATATTTATATGCTTTGCAAGTATTTTTATTTATTATATTATTGTATGTTGTTTTTACACTTGATTTTTAATTACATTTTATTTATTTATTTATAAACATTGTATTTTCTTATGTTTTTATTAAATGTTATTATTTATTTATTTATGATTAGTAGTAGTAGTAGTATTTATTTATGTACATTGTATTTACTTTCAGAGTTTCAGTGTAGGGCAAGATTTCTGGTGCATTTATCTTACAAGCTACTTTTTAAAGGTTTTTTTTTTTTTTTTAATGAAGACATAAATTGGGAAGGCAGTTGTTTGGTGGTTCAGATTCAGACTGTGTTGAAGAAGGGAAAAGTTCCCCACAAACCGTCAACTATTACTTTAATTTCTAGACAATAAATGATGAAATGTGACTGGCTTATATTTCACGTATTTCTAGAATGGCACACTCCTGCAGCTAAAATTGTACATTACTACTGTTGCAGAGCAGGGTATTTATTATTTCTTCATGACTAATCATACGCAGAGTTATGAAACTAATAATAGTGTGCCTTCAGCCCTTCAGTTTAAAAAAGCCCCTAATTTTCCTTTCCAAATTAAGCTGTTTATTGCCATTTAACATGAAAACTGTATTTTACAGTGCTGTTTTTGATGGTGATGATGATAATGAAGAGGTAAATTTGGCATCCATGTAGGTTCCCTGCGAGCATATTATTTCCAGGATGTTATTGTTGCCAAGAGCAAAGCTTTAGAGCGGCCAAGCTCGCAAATTACATTTTGTCATATGATTTCTCTGCAGTACTGAACCCCGTGGACAAACGCTAAAACTTTTTCGTCTGTCTTAAGAGCTTGACGAATTGAATTCATATTCCTTCTGAATTATAAAGAGACAACATAAAGCCTTTCATTTCCAAGGGAACCAAAGACAAATGACAAATATTTATTTTTCAGTTACATGATGCTTGTGAATTATACATGTCTGATGTCACACTCCAGACCATTCTATCAGATTCTATCATGTTATCTATCTGTCATTCTGTCATTTTATCCATCTATCTATGGATAGAATAGTGTAGGATGGATGATTGATGATAGATGAATAGAATAGAATTGGATGGATGGATGGTTGAAATAGAATTGGATGGATGGATGGATGGATGGATGGATGGATGAATAGAATAGAATAGAATAGAATAGAATATAATAGAATGATGGGTAGAATAGAATTGGATGGATGGATGGATGGATGGATGGAATAGAATACGATAGATGATTTATAGAATAGGATAGATGATTTATGGATAGAATTAAATAGATGGATGGATGGATGAATGGATGGATGGAATAGAGATGGATGGATGGATGGAATAAAATTGGATGGATGGATAGAATAGAATAGAATGAATGATGGATAGAATAGAATTTGATGGATGGATGGATGGAATAGAATATGATAGATGATTTATGGATGGAATTGAATTGAAAAGATGGAGGGATAGAATAGAGATGATGGATGGATTAAATAGAATAGGATAGATGATTTATGGATAGAATTGGATGGATGGATGAAATAGAATTGGATGGGTGGATGGATGGATGGATGGATGAATAGAATAGAATAGAATGAATGATGGATAGAATTGGATGGATGGATGGATGGATGGAATAGAATATAATACAATAGATGATTTATGGATAGAATTAAATGGATGGATGGATGGATGGATAGAACAGAGATAGATGGATGGAATAGAATTGGATGGATAGAATAGAATAGAATAGAATAGAATGATGGGTAGAATATAATATGATAGATGGTTTATGGATGGAATTGAATTTAATAGATGGAGGGATAGAATAGAGATGGATGAGTGGATGGATGGATAGAATAGAGATGATGGATGGATGGATGGATGGATGGAATAGAATTGGATGGATGGATAGAATAGAGATGGATGGATGTATCGATGGAATAGAATTGAATGAATGGAATAGAATTGGATGGATGGATAGAATAGAGATGGATGGATGGATACAGTAGAACTGAATGGATGTATGGAACTGAATAGAGACTGATGGATGGATAGAATAGGATGGATGATTAATGGATGGATGGATGGATGATGGATGGAATAGAATATAATAGAATATAATAGAAAAGTTATCTATCTATCTCTATATATCTGTGTCTGTCTGTATGTGTACTACCTGTCAGCCGTTCTGTCATTCTATCTGTTGTTCCATCTTTCTTTTGTTCTATGTACTGTTCTGTTCTGTCTGTTGTTCTATCTATCACTGTCATTCTAACTATCATTCTGTCTATTGATCATTCTATTTATATATATCGGCCATTCTACCTGTTTTTACCATTCTAGATGCCTTTCTATCAGTTGTTCTATCGTTATATATGTCCTTCTATCATTTTTTTCTATCTGCTGTGCTGTTGTTTGGTCTATCGCTGCATCATTCTGTCTGCTGTATCTTTGTTCTATTGTTCTTTCTAATGTTCTATCTGTCATTCTGTCGGTTGTTCTGTTGTTCTATTGCTCTTTTGTTCTCTCTAGCGTCCTATCATTTCCACTGTCACTGTGTCATTTCATAAATTGTTCTATGGTGGTTCTATCATTCTGTCTGGTGTTCTTGCGTTCTATCTATTATTCTATCTGTCCATCTCCCTGTAAGTCTTTCATTCTCTCATCAACATCCAAGAATGCCCTAGTAAAAACCTAGAACACAATAGTAAACACACAGAAATGCCTTAGAACACCATACACTCTTGAAAAAAACGGGTACAAAAGCTGGGTGGTACCTTTTCAAAGGTACTAATATATACACCTAAGGTACTAATATGTACCTTTTTTCTGAGAGTGTATCAACCAAGCAAAGCATATAAGCAGCTATCTATTACCTGGTCACTAGGTGGTTACTATGATGTTCTTTGTGGTTGCTAAACCAACAGAAAGCTAGATTTTTTTTTTAATTCTCATGAGGGAACTGAACTTTGAGAGAGGTCACTTTAAAGGTTTCCCTCCTCTTGCTTCTGCTGTACTGATTGATTTGCATGGCAAACTGTTGGGTCATGCTCTGTTATTCTCACCCGTTAGATGGTGAAGACGCAACATTTCTCAGAGGTCAAAAAGGAAACTTCTCAATATTTAGAGTATGCAGAAATGAAAATGGGAAACACGTTGCAACCTGCGGACTGTACCGAGCCGAGCAGAATAACAATCACTGTCTGAGCTGAATGAAGAAGAAAAGGTGCGACTCTCCTTCCAGCTACTTCATGCGTACAACTGCTGTGCCAAAAAAACTGGAATCTTAATCTCTAAGCAGTGTCCTTGGAAACACTTTGTATTTAAGATGAAAATCAGATTGTTGTTTGCCAAAGTTCTTTGACAACTGAAGAATGGTGCACACGGTCATTGCATTTTAAAAACAGCCTTTGAGCTGGCAATGCTACTGAGATGCAGATGCATTTTTAGTGTCTATAATGATCCCAAAATTAATATAAAATGGCTTATTTTTTACTGAGAATTCTGAGATGTTTGACTTTGTTATAAAAGGGTGATAAACACACACCCGTGACTGCACATTTTATAATAATTTGGCAGACTTGGCAAAAGCATAGCATATTCTGATGAGAATAAATGTATTCAATCTATCTGTCATTCTTTAAATTTTTCTGTCCATCTAGTTAGAGTCTTGTTCAAACTGTCAGTCCAAATCCATTTTTTGTGCATAGCTGTTTTGTCTGTCACTTTCTCTATTTCTCTGTTCTGTTCTATTCACCCTATTCAGTCCATCCACCCATCCTATCCATCCATCTAATTCATCTATTCTATTCTATTCTATTCTATTCTATTCTATTCTATTCTATTCTATTCATCCACTGTATACTATTTAATTCTATTTCTATTCAATTCTATTTTATCCATCCATTCAATTCTGTTCGATTCGATTCTGTTCGATCATCCACGCTGTCCTGCCCTTGCCCATCCACCCACCCATCCATCTATTCTGTTCTATTCCATTCCATCCACCCATCCATTAATCATCCATTCTATTCTATTCTATTCTATTCTATTCTATTCTATTCTATTCTATTCTATTTTATTCATCTATTGTACAGAATGATATAACGGCAGATAGATAGAATGACTGATAGAACAACAGAACGATAGAATTTATATTCTATTCTATTCATCCACCATATTCTATTTCATCCTATTTCATCATTCATTTTTATTTTATCCATCCATCCAATTCTATTCGATTCGATTTGATTCATCCATCCACCCTGTCCTGGCCTTTCCCATCCATCCATTCTAATTTATTCTATTCTATTCTATTCTATTCTATTCTATTCTATTCTATTCTATTCTATTTTGTTCTATTCTATTAATATATTGTACAGAACAATAGAATGGCAGATAGATAGAATGACTGATAGAACAATAGAATGATAGAATTTATATTCTATGCATCTATTCTATTCATCCACCATATTCTATTTCATCCTATTTCATAATTTATTTTTATTTTATCCACCCATCCAATTCTATTCTATTTGATTCGATTTGATCCATCCATCCACCCTGTCCTGCCCTTTCCCATCCATCCATCCATTCTATTATATTCTATTCTAATCACTTTATTCTGTCATTCTTCCAATTCTATTTTATTCTATTCGGTATTCTGTTCGTATTCTGTTCCATTTATCCATTCTATTCTATCCATCTACCAGTCCTATTCTATTCTATTCTATTCTATTCTATTCTATTCTATTCTATTCTATTCTATTCATCCATCATATTCTATTACATCCGTCCACCCCATCCTGCCCTTTCCTATCCATTAATCCATCCATCATCCATCCATCTACTCTATTCCATTCTGTTGTATTCTATTTATCCATTAAATTTTGTTCTATTCAATTCATCCATCTGCCCTGTCCTGCCCTTATCCATCCATCCATCCATTAATCATCCATTCTATTCTATTTTATTCTATTCTATTCTATTCTATTCTATTCTATTCTATTCTATTCTGCTCTATTCTATTCATCTATTGTACAGAACGATAGAACGGCAGATAGATAGAATGACAGAATGACTGATAGAACAACAGAACAATAGAATTTATACTCTGTTATATACATCTATTTCATTCTGTTCATCCACCGTATTGTATTTCATCCTATTTCATCACTCAGTTCTATTCAATTTGTTTCGATTCATTCATCCAACCAACCTGTTCTGCCCTTTCCCATTCATCCATTCTATTCTATTCTATTCTATTCTATTCTATTCTATTCTATTCTATTCTATATTCTATTTCATTCTGTTCCATCATTCTATTCTATCATCCATCCATCCATTCTATTCTATCCATCTACCAGTTCTATTCTATTCATCCATCCATCATATTCTATTGCATCAATCCACCCCATCCTGCCCTTTTCCTGGATTTACTTTACGCCCTTTCCATCCATCTACTCTATTCCATTATATTATATTCTGTTGTATTCTATTCATCCATTATATTCTGTTCTATTTTATTTCATCCATCCATTCATCCTATACTATCCATCTATTCTATTCTATTCTGTTCAGTTCTGTTCCATCCATCCAATTTAATGTGGCAGATTGTTTGCAACCTGTAAACAGTCTACGATTAGGCTAATAAACTACAGTACATTACTTGAAAAAAGTATAGCGTATTCCGACGTGGAAACAAATGTATCGCTTTATTAAATATAGCTTTATTTTATCATATGATGGTTGTTGCCACCGTTTTGTATGTGTGTTTCTTCACACTGTGAATAATGTGGTAATTTACTTAACTCCTAAACTCAGGTGGTGTATTGCTTTATTAAATAACACTATTTCCCCAGCTATAATGAATTCTAACTTTATTTCATCTGCACTTTCAGTTTCTCCGTCGTTGAACAGTTTAATTAAAGTGGAACGCTTCAAAAATGTATGAATGTTTCAGCAACAAAAAAACTTGTTTAAACATGCCCTTATGAATATAGTCTTTTTGGTGGATTTAACAGAGACATGGACATTCCTTGTGTTTAAAAAGTCAGGGAGCTCATTAGTCATTTTTTTCTTCACAAATAGCCTAGTGGTTATTTCACCAAAGTTTTCTCTGTTTTAATGATTTTTGTGCTTATAACGAATCAAGTAGACCAATCTCTGATGTCCCATGGAGGGAGGAGACCACCTCAGCAGACACTGTCTCAGGCTGTAGTTGTGGATATTGCCTTCGGTCATAGGTTAGACACATGGAGAACATCCATTAAAGGGTCAGCAAACAGATGGCAGTGATGTTTGAAAGCTGTAACAGAAGGTCGTTCTGCAGTTCAAGCTCTCTGTCACCCTCCTATCTGCTTGCCAGGGAAAGCGTGGAGAGTATTCATAACACGGAGGGAGGTAATCGCTCCGCACCGTGGGGTCTGGTTACAGGGACATGACAGAGAGCTTGGGATGAGACAGACTTGAACCCGGGAGGTCGATTGTAGTGGGTAAACTTATGTTTGTTAGTTTTAAAACAAAAATGCTTTGCCATCAGGTCAGCTTTCAAGTGACTGTGGACGTTTCGTTTTCTGTTTGCAATTGCTACACTTGACAAAGAGTTATTATTAGACCATAAATCGATTTTTAATGTAATTTTAATTTCACTGCAGTTAATCACAAAGCTTTGAGTTTTGAGAATGTTCATGCATTCATTTTTGTTAATGCATCAATTGTTTGATCACTTAAAAAAAAAAAAAAAAAACATTATTTCAAATAATGAAACAATTAAAATGACTGATTGATTTATAAACTATATATTATGTTATTATGTTAAATTCAATATAAATTAAAACCTACATTTTACATTTTTATTTTATTTATTCTGCTGGATATTCTTTAAAAATGCCACCCTGTTCTACAGAGAAATACATTTCTGACAGTGAGTAAACGATTATAGAATTTTTATTCTTGGGTGAACTGTATGTACTTGGTTCTTAGGATGGTGTAAAAAATTAATATGTCTACAATATTAAGTTGTAAGGCCATCTGACATTACATCATTGTACATTTAGTCAAAACACCAATATCATCTGCCAAGCGCCGTCCCTTTTTCCCGCAGCTTCAGTATTGTTTCAAGTTTAATCATTTGTCTTCATTTATGGCGGTGACATCGCTACAAAAGATGATTAAGTTGTCCTTTTGAATGAGGATACTGAAGAGACTAGTGCACAGAGTAATTACATTGTGCCTTCTCTTTATAGCGGGACAGATTTGATGTATCGCACTGTAAAAAATGAGAAAGGGAAACTGGGTTTCTGTCACCCCTCATTGGCTGATGGTCTATTTCACACTGAATAGTTCTTACTCACTGTACAAATGCAGGTGCATATGGACGGTTTCAGCTTATTATGACCAGACCCGAATTACTGTAGACGTGTGGAAAGTGGCCAGGCCTGTGTAAGGAAATACTGAACTGAGTGGCATCTGCTTACAAACGCTGCGCAAGCTTTCCCCAGAACTCATTTCACTTGTGCAGAGACATTTGTGCAGTGACTTTTAACTAGTCCCAAGGTGATATTAGTGAGTGTATAAAATCATTTCCCCTCAGGTTTCTAACTAGAGGCGTATTTCATCACATAATGTAAAAGAGAGTTTTGTATAATAGGTCTGTGTATGGAAAGATCATTTGAAGTGTCTCAATATTTTGTTCTAATTAAAATAAATTATATTTAGTCAAACTGATTAATCGTGATTTATATATATATATATATATATATATATATATATATATATATGTGTGTGTGTGTATATATACACACATACTTGTATATTTTAGTGCTGTCAAACAATTAATCGCAATTAATCACATCCAAAATAAACGTTTTTGTTTACATGATATATGTGTGTGTACTGTGTAAATGTATATATATATATACACATGCATGTATATATTTGAGAAAAATATGTTGTTTATATGTGAAAAATATTTATATATTATATGAATGTAAGTATATACATGTAAATACATGTAAATATAATATAAAATATATAATGTATGTGTGTGTATGTGTGTGTATTTATATATACATAATAAATATACACAGTATACACACATATATTATTTACAAAACTTATTTTTTAATGCAATTCATCGGGATTTACCGTTTGACAACTGTAGTATATATTAGAGCAATATATGTAATACATATTTATATTTATATATAATATGTCATATATAAAAAGAAATATGTATACATGTAAACATTTCTTAAACACACACACAGATATATATATATATATATATATATATATATATATATACAACACCTAATATGTGTGTGATGCAATTAAATGCGATGCATCGATTTGACAGGAGTAAATATTAATCATTTTTGCAGTTATCTTTAACCCACTAGTCATTTTTAGCAAAAGTTTGAATTCACTATTACTAAATATGAGTTTTGCAAGTCATTGTTTGTGTGTGATGCCACTTTTTATTATTTTGGAACCAACTAGTGATGTGTAGTGGATATGTGAAATCATCATTATTAAATAAATCTTTTGGATTTACGAATTAGTAATTTTTAGGGGATATATGTCATTTTTATTTGAACAACAACAACAACAACAAAATTATCATCATTTAATATTACTTAATATATTTATGGATATATGTATTTAATATATTGACATTTATAATAATTGTACATTTATTATATTATAAATAATTATAAGTTTTTTTATAATAGTATGTATTTTTTTTTTTTTTTTTTTTTTTTTTTTTGCCTTTCACTAACTAGTAGTTTTTATAGAATGATTGAAGTCCCTTTTCATTCATTCATTCATTCATTTATCAAAAATACCATTTGCTTTTTAATACTTTGTTTTTGAATGCAACAACATTCATACTTTGTAGTGTGACTTGAGTGTCCAAATCCTTTCTAGGCCTATTATCTAGCATCTTTTATTTGGTGTGTTGGTAAATAATGCCTTCTATTGATGCCAGGTTTCATTATGTATTTCTGACACCGAGACTTACTGAAGTCTGCACTGTATGTAGGTTGCAAGTTTGCATTGTCAATGAGCAGAGAGGACATTTAGACACTAGTTTGTCCTACGGGTCTCATTATCTGTGGCTAGCTAGAGTTATTGGTTCCCATTTTTGTGAACTCACACACAAACAGACACTGGCATGTCAACTAGACACAAATGTATTCTAAGCAGGGAAAGGTCTGACGCTTGCAGCGGTAAACTCCTCCAGAAGGTGAAGTCATTACTCAGCTTGCCTTGGGGCCATGTTGGGCCTATTCTTGTATTCCTAAGTTGACCGAAAAAATGCTAAATAAATAAATAACAGCCAGCGAAATAAAGGAGTCATTTTCTCTCATCATCCGCACCATTACCGGTCCATTCTGGATGGAGGAAGGGAGGTACCGCTAGGGGTGTGTGCATGTTGTGTATGTTTATGGAAATAGCTTAAGGTTCTACTCAGCCAAGCATTATCAGGCTAATTTAGAAAATGACAGACTTTCAATTTACCAAGCAGACCTAATAACAAACCTTAGTGCATTGCCATGACAACGTTTCCAAAATCAATGAGCCTGACCTTGTTGGATGGAAATGGGGTGAAGGAGTACGTTGAGCTTGTGAAATACCGATAAGACGCAAGCTCTGTGTACAAGTTCAAGTTTTGTCGCACAAGCTCCACATCTAGCTGATTTGTTCAAAGAAACTTGTTATGGTAAGCTCAGCTCTCTGACTTACACCCTGGTATTAAGATGCATTTTGGTTGATCGGATCACAAGTAAACAAGAGAGACACATTTCCATTTACATCTGTTATTTTAATCAACTTTCAACCACTTTTCTGATTTTCTCAAGGTGGTTGAACATTTTAGTTTAAAACATTTCAGACCCTGTTTATACCTGTATTTAGGGTTGTCCACTTGTGATTGAATGGACAAAAACACATCTTAAAGGGACAGGTCACCCAAAAATGAAAATTTTGTCATTAATTACTCACCCTCATGTTGTTACAAACCTGTAAGACCTCATCTTTGGAACACAAATGAAAAATTTATTGATAAAATCCGAGATCCTTCTGACCCGGCATACGCTGTAAAAAAATCTTTCAAAAAGTTGTTTAACTTAATATAATTTGTTACCCCGCTGACTTAAAATTTTTAGTGTAGTCAACTTGAAATTTTAAGTTACTTAATGGTAATTTAAGTGACAACTGTAATATTTTTTGTTGACTAAACTAAAAATTTCAAGTCAGCGGGGTAACAAATTATTTTAAGTTGAAACTGTTTTTTTTTTTTTACAGTGTAGACAGCAAGGTAACTACCACGTTTAAGACCCAGAAAGGTAGTAAGGACATTGTTAAAATAGTCCATGTGACATCAGTGGTTCAACTGTAATGTTATAAATCTACAAGAATACTTTTTGTGCGCAAAGAAAACAAAAGTAACTACTTTATTTAATAATTGATGTGTGTTCATGAGAGTATCACCTTGCAAGAAATTATTGAATAAAGTCGTTATTTTTGTTTCCTTTGCTTACAAAAAGTATTCTCGTAGTTTCATAACATTAAGATTTAACCACTGTTGTCACATGGACTATTTTAAAAAAATATCTTAATTTATGTTCCAAAGATGAACGAAGGTCTTATGGGTTGAGTAAATAATGACATAAATTACATTTTTGGGTAAACTATCCATTTAAACCGGGTCTTAAAGTCCAAAATTGTGTTAAAGGAGTCATCGAATGCAAAACTCACTTTTACATGTTGTTTGAACATAAATGTGTGTTGGCAGTGTGTGTACACAACCATACTATAATGATAAAATTCCACCAAGTAATATCCCCTATTTCAAACCAAGCCATTCTCAGCATCTTGTCCATGTGATGTCACACAGTCCAAGGCCACTCCCACTATAGTTGATTGACACAAGCGTCTTACCTCAGACCCGCCCTAAGTGAGCTGAGTGAACTATAAACACTCCAATATGTAAATATATTGTTTCAACTCTGGTGCAAGGAAAGACAAGAATGTCTCTGATTGAGCTATTTAGGTGTTTTGTTGTTGGATGTAATAATGAACATAGCAGTCATCATTTACTCCAGACATCTGAGCTGCTGAACATCTGAGCGTTACTTTACTTTTTGAAGGAAATGTGCCAATCCTCCATCTGCCTAAATGTGTCTATGTTTGCGCAAATCATTCGTGATGCAACTTCACCCAGCGCATAAGTGAATATAAGAGTTTTTATGCATTTTACAAATCGCCTTTTCTTAATAACATGCTAGTTAGCAAGTTTTTAGCGGCTAAATGCGGCTAAAGTAAACAGAATGGCTCATCAGCCCCCAGTAGAGAGGGGTGGGACAAGCAGAGCTCATTAGCAAGGAAAATGCAACAAAACGACTCACTCTGAAAAGGGCTGATTTTGACAAGGTAAAAATTGTGTTTTTTACACTACCACTGAGAAATTTTAACCAAAGTATGTTATAGACTTCTCATTAAGACCCTAACGAAGCATATCAACTTGTGAAAAAATGGGCATCCGATGACCCCTTCAACTGGTTTTAGATGGACATCGCTGGACTTACAGCCTAATTGCAAACTGGTTAAAGTCAGTGTTTAATCCAAACATAACTTACACTGGTAACTAGAACTTTATAACTGGTCATTAAAAAAACTTGTTTGGCTTGGCTTTCTCCCTGTCTCTCACCAGGGTCAGTGTTATTTTGCCTGGTGTCATCCTTGAAAATGTCATGAACATTGCTTTTCAGCCCATCCTAAAGAGCATGAAGAATATCCCCTAGTGTACATAATGTCAGCATCTCCTCGACAGATGACTCTTTGCTATAGTTATTTATAAGGAATTTGACAAGTTGATTTTCATTCTGAGAGAAAAAAAAAGTCCACTAAAAGTTTAAGGGTAAGATGTTATTGAAAGATGTGTTTTATGCTCACCAAGTCTGCTTTTATTTTAATCAAAAACATTATATTGTGAAGTATTATTACAACTTAAAATGACTGTTTTCGATTTTTGAAATGTAATTCCTGTGATGCAAAGCTGAAAAAAAATTGGAAAGTTCAAAAGAACAGCATTTATTTGAAATTGAAATCTTTTGTTACATTATAAATGTCTTTACAGTCGCTTTTGATCAATTTATTCCATCTATGCTGAAAAAAGTTTTGAATTTTAGTGCAAATCAGCCAAACACTGGTTTGGCGAGGCTGGGACTAGCTTAACCATGCTAAAACCAGCAAACCAACTTAGGCTGGTTTAAGTAGTTTTTGTTTTTCAGCAGGGATTCCAGACTCCTGGCAGCGCCAGCAGTTTAACTGAGGATTTCCATGGCCAAGATTCAAACACACTAAACAACAGATGCTGTTTTGCATCCATTTGCTGAAACTAAATGGCATTTTTAAATAAATAGCCTGATTTAGCACTTAATCAACTCCTGACAATCATTAAAGGCAAAGACTGACTGATTAATATACATAGTGTATACTAATGATACTAGAGTGTATGCAAATGGTGCTATGGTGCATGCTAATAAGCACAACCTTAGTTCCCAAACATAGTTCGTACAAATTATTAATGTAACCATAAAAAAATAACATGAGGGTCACTAAAAACTCAAACTATTGTAGAAATAATCGTGACTGAATAGGAGTCAGAGTTCACACACCAACATCTGTGGGAAAGATGGAAAAATAGGATATGAATACCATTTTGTGAATATATGTAAACAGATACAGACCTCTAAAGTAAACAGAATACAGAGTACAGAATCTGGATTGATGTAAGCAATGTCTCGTAAAAGCTCATTACAGTTTCTGCCTGGAGAGCTTGAGCATGTTGTGGGTGGAGCACTATTGGAATGAATGGAGGTTCAGCGGTTTCACCTGCCCTGTCAAACGTCACCGCCTGCTACCAACATGCATCACTGTGCCTGATATTAAGCACGGGAATCGATGGAAATGCGTCAAATGCTGACAAAAGCCAAACGGAATCATTCAACAACAGATATTAAAATATAATCAGGTCATTTGTTTGGCTTTTGAGGCAGAGCACTGGTGCATATCAAATAACAAGAGAAGCGCTGTCTGCTCATGAGACCCAGGTGTTTTATTAATTGTTAGATTTTTATGCATCTGTCCATCCAAAAACAAATTTCTGCATCTGGTTTAAGCTCTGGTTAAATATTGTCGAGATGATTTTGTTTGGATAGCTCTTTTCACAATTGTTTCAAAGCAGGTTTACAGAAAATCATGATTTTAATATTTATTATAGCTTAATATCTTCACGCCTGCATTTAGCAAATTAGAGCTGGGTGATAGTCTGCATTCCCTGGTGAAAAAAACAGCTAAACCATCCTAAGCTGGTTGGTTGGTTTTAGCTGGTCATCCAACCTGGTTATAGCTGGTCACCAGGCTGGTTTTGGCCACTTCATTAGCCGGTCAGGCTGGGAACAACCAGCTAAGCAAAATTTTGCAAAGATATAAATAATCAAGCAGTTGAGATTTGCTATATAGTATATTTTGATATTGATTTTGAAGTGAGTTTACTGTATGTGTGAGAACAAAGTTAGATATATGTCCATCTTTAGCTGTTTGATAATATAGTTTACTTTTTTTGCCACAATATAGACAATAAAGAATTTGGGATTTGCTATATGTGAACCTGGACCACAAAACCAGTCATAAGTTGCATGGGTATATTTGTAGCAATAATCAAAAATACATTGTATGGGTCAAAATTATCAATTTTTCTTTTATGCCAAAAATCATTAGGATATTAAGTTAATATCATGTTCCATAAAGATATTTTGTACATTTCCTACCGTAAATAAATCAAAACGTATTTTTTATTAGTAATATGCACACTAAGAATCTCGGCCAAATATTGTCCTATCCAAACCATACATCAATGCAAAAGTTATTTATTCAGCTTTCAAATAATGTATAAATCTCAGTTTCAAAAAATGGACCCTTATATATATATTACATATAGTATATAGTGCTTTATGTAAGTGTACTGTATGTATGTGAGTATATACTATATATGTGAATAATAGTGAACACTAAAGAACAGTAGAAATAATAATGAATATGTTATATGGCAAATATATTTAGCAAAATGCTCCTCTCTGGAGTTCATTTTTTCTAGGTGAGTAACCAGTTTATGGTCACTGAATATGTTTTGTTATGTACTCTTTCTTTTATTCATGTTTATTTTAATGCTAAACTGCTATTAAAATGGAAATGATCAGTTCATGTGCTGCTGTTCATCTGTCGCTTTACATTAAACAGCACCAAAACAGCGTTTATTGTTCGAATATTGTAATAAAATGGACAGAAATTGAAATATGAGTGTCTGTTTCATATCAAAAGTAACAAAGCACAAAGCTTATTACGATTTATTGAATAGGAGGTGCGTTACCATGCTCCGTTCTTTAACTGAAAACAAGCTAGAGTAATCGATTCCTAGGATTTCGTTTTGAAAAAAATGCTTTACATGGTTTTATGCTTTAGTATAAAACCACGAATGAATGAACTTAAATATACAGTTTTTCCATTTTTTTTGGAGTTGGACAGTGCTATAATACAGGGTAATGTTGGCTGTACTTTATATTGAACTTAAAAAAAACATTGTCTTGGAATTTGAATTAATATCTTTTTTGTTTATAGTGCAGATTTATTTCCCCTCTGGTGATCACACAGATTAAAGGGGTCATACTTTTTTTTTTTCCTTCAGTAAAAACATACCAAAACTGTTTTTGTATTAGACAGATAAGCAGTTATTTGTGAATTGATGCCCTTACTGTATATCAGCACTAAATATCAGATTTAACCGTTCTCAGTGGTGTGGTCAGGATCGCCCATCTCCCTCTCAGCACCTCTCAGGTAAACATTTATTATAGGTATGACCTCATGACATCAATCTCTCCCACACACATACTGTTTAAAGAGGTGTGCATGGGATTTCTGGCAGGTACGATTGTAAATACAGAGTGAGTGAATGAATGAATAAATGCAACAGAACAGAAAAAGGCCATTCCCTTGTGGCTTCCGCAGCAACTGCTGCCTAGAGAAACCCTAGACCATCTAAAATAATGCTGTCATGAGCCCCCAACCAATGCAAATTCAGTTTTTGCATGAATCTAACTGAATATATTATGTCTGGGTATAATTGTAGCTAGATAAATGATTTTCGCATTTAATACATACAGTCATGACAGATTTGCTCAGCGTGAGCCAGCAGCTGCTGCTGCTGATATTGTTCGTGGAAATGCACAATCATTGAGAAATATGCATAGCTACTTTCCAACAAACACTGATGTCTAGTTATTCATCATATTTCATTTCTTTTCTTGGCAGACACTTTGAGGGACAAGCTGCTTGGAAGAGCTTGTATCTTGTTACAGCTTTCTGTTTGCATTCATGTTACAGGAAGTGCAAATATTGTCTGTGACTTTGACATGAACAGGGAGCTAACAAGGCTAAACTGCAACCTAATGAGAAATTCAATTAAGATTATCTAACATTGTACTCCCCATACTTTCAGAAAAAAAAAGGTACAAAGCTGTCACTGGGGTGGTTTTCATTTAAAAGGTACCACAATATACACTTTAGGTTGTAATATGTACTTTAGGCACTAATATGTACCGATTCATTCAGAACTGGAGTCATTGAATCCAGTGTTGCCAAGTCCGTGATTTTCCCGTGGATTTGGGCCACTTTTTTACATTGTTGTCGCGGGTTGTTTTTCATATCTGCAGGTTGAAGTGACTCCAGTAACCTAATATTTTGGCCCTGGAATGCTAATTTGACCAGGTGAACCCTGCCAAAAAAAGTTTATTTTACCCCCCTGAACAGGGCACCCACCTCAAAATGGGATTCAGCTACTAATGGGCTACTAATTAGGCAGGTTTTGTTGTGAAAACCTGGCAACCCTAATTGAATCATTCACACAACCAGTTTGTTCTAAAATAGTTTCCCGGAAATTATTAGTATTGTCGCACAATATGTGTTGGCACACACTCATAAAAATGATGTACTTAAATGTTTAATGTGTTATTTTCACAGTTTCATCAATCTGAAAGAAATAACGCTGGCATATACTGCACATTATCAGCAACACAGCCATACAACAATCATATATCCATTACAGCCCCATCAAGAGCAAGACCAATATATTTTCTCTCAGATTAGCCTGTAACCTTCATTCTGTGTTATTTCCACTAGATTAGTTTGTTGTCCACAAGCATTCAGTCGCCATGGGAACTGGTTGGTAGACTGACCCAGCATGGTAAAGACAATAGCTTTGAATGCACTGAGATTTACCATTGGGTCCCAGGTGCATCTACCCACTCAGATTTCTCTCCCCCACAACAAAGAAAGGGAATCTTATTATATCATTTTATATAATCTGCCCCTTAATCTGCATGTTTCACCCCACGGCACCACCATTGTGTTTTCGTAAGCGACTACGGTGTACCAATTCTCTAACACTATGCTGAAAGTTTGAGCAAAGCATGCTAACTGTTCTGTCATTGGCTGCACATATGAGCACAGAGCACTATTTAGAGTCCCAGCCTCAGAGGAGACAAGAGAGCACTGGATTGATAGATGTATTTACAATATATTACACTGCAGCCACATTGATATAACATAAGCATGCTATTTCTGTCAGATGTTTACCTTCACAGACATAACCGACTGTTTTAGTAACTTCTGTGCGTTTTTGACATAAAACTTGTGTGTATTTGACAGTTCAAGTGCAATAAGACATGAAAAACAACTTATAGTAGTACTCACATGCTTTTTGTGTGTGTGCTTTGGATGTGTGTGCTATATATATATTTAGCAGACTATCAAGTGTATGAGCTGTAAAGGCACAGCTCTATTCTGGAAAAGGGGGCGTGGAGCAGCAGCTCATTTGCATTTAAAGAGTCATGCACGAGAACAGCATGTTTCTGCTTCCACTCAAAATAGGCATTTTCAAAATTATATAATAAATGATCTGTGGGGTATTTTGAGCTGAAACTTCACAAGCACATTCTTCGGACACCTGAGACTTATATTACATATTGTAAAAAGGGGCATAATAGGTCTCCTTTAATGCTTTGTATTCCTATAATGATGTAGTTGTACCATCCACCATCTGGGCTAACTAGCTTTGGCTGACTGGTCAGACATTGACCTCTTGGTTTGTACCATATCGAAAAACTTGTATCAACATCTAATCTATTCTCATTTATGAAATTAGCACTTAACATATCAGTTCCTCCCAGATATATATAGGCCTAATTATTAGTGTTTACCACTCTACAAAACAGATGGTATTTGCTTTGACTGCAAGATTCTAATTAACTTTATTTGGCCTTGCAAAGGGTTATCATGAGATTCCAAACCCCAGCTAATGAGTGTACAGTGTTTGTTTGATTGTGGCGTGTGATAGAGGCCGGTCTGTCTAAATGCAACATGATGGTCAGTTTAATCACATCTGTTCTCAGTTCACTGAACATTGTTGACTATGTAATAGATTTCTGGGATACGTAACAGAAAACATGCTGTGCATTTTAAAAGATCATTATGACTTTCACACATCACTGTATTTCCATCTTCCAACAGTGCAATAGTTCACCCAAAAAGGAAAACATGCTGAAAATGTACTCGTCCTCAGGCCATCCAATAAGTAGATGAGTTTGCTTCTTCATCAGATCAGACTTGAAGGAATTTAGCATTTCGTAACTTGTTCACAAATGGATCCTCTGCAGTGAATGGGTGTCATTAGAATGAGAGTTTAACCAGCTGATAAAAACACCACAATAATCCACACGACTCCAGTCAGTCAGTTAACGTTTTTTGAAGCAAAAAGCAGCATGTTTGCAAGAAATAAATCCATTGTTTTTAACTTCAAATACACTGTAAAAATTTTCTTAAAAAAGTAAAAGTAAGTGTTCGTACTGCCTTAAAATTTTAAGTTTAGTCAACATTTTAAATTGTACTACACGAAAACGTGGATATTTGAGTTGAGTAAAGCATGAACACTTACATTTTTTAAGTAGAAACAACTTTTAAGTTGTTGTTTTTTTTTACTGTGAAGTTCAGCAGCTGCCTTAAAATTTTAAGTTAAATCAACTTAAAAGTACAAGTCATTTCAACTCACTACAATAAAATAAATTTAAATGACTTGTACTGTTAAGTTGATTTAACTTAGGAGTCGAAGTGACTTGTATTTTTAAGATGATTTAACTTAAAATTTTAAGGCAGCTGCTAAACTTAAGTTTTTAAGTTGAAACTGATAAAAACTTTTTACAATGTAATCACTTCTAGCTAAATTCCAAGTGCTATCCATAATTTTGCCTTCTTGACTTATGCATTATTAGTCAGAAATATTGGATTATGGAACTTGGAAAGTTAAAACACCTTAACTATGGATTTGCTTCTTAGAAACATGCAGCTTTTTGCTTAAGTAAATGTTTGGACTCTCATTCTGATGGCACCCATTCACTACAGAGGATCCATTAGTGAGCCAGTGATGTAATGCTAAATTTCTCATCTACATCTTGGATGGCCTGAAGGTAAGTACATTTTAAATAGGAACAGCACACAAAAATTTCAATTTTTGCACCATTTTTTTATTTCTTCTGTGAAATATGATAGAAGATGATATTTTATACAAAACCATCCGTAAATAGCATGGTTATATTTGTAGCAATAGCCAAAAATACATTGTATGGGTCAAAATTATAGATTTTTCTTTTATGCCAAAAACCATTACGGGTCATCCAGGGTCACAAATAGACCATAGAATAGACAGATTTGAGAGCTCCAGTCAGAGCTGTAGATTATAGAAGATTATTATTACGATTACACATCTTAAATTTTAGTTTCTCACATCTGGGAAATGGCACACAAGTTGGACTACTTTTATGACACTTCAGCAGTGCTATTTCAGGAGCTCAGCAGCATAAATCACCATCCACTTTCATTGCATTTTGACTTGGATATACTGCCTGACATCTCATTATGTGTTTCAAGGTAGAGAAAAGTCATATCGGATTTGAAACGACATGCAGGTGAGCGAATAATGATATTCATTTTTAGGTCAGCTGTTCCTTTAAAACAGCTGTATGAAAGTTTTTGCCTTGTTGATATGTATAGCATAGCAATAATTTCACCTCCCTAATATTCTGATAAACAGCAAAACATGCTTAAATATTAGGATTGCTCAAGAGAAACAATACAGCCTTGTAAAAGCATTGTTTCAATCCTTGGGGCAAGACTGAAACAAACAAAATGATTACGCTCTGATGGGTGTCTTAAAAGGGCACGGCTGAAGAAATTAGGACGCAAGGATGAAAATAAGAACGAGGTGATTATAAAAGTCTTTTATACACAGAATATTATTATTTTTTTACTTTTCATCAGTGGTTTTATAAGAAGTCATTACTTCCCTGATTAGATGAACTGATTACTGTACTTTCCTCAGGTTGGATTTTGAATTATTTTACATTTCTTTGTGCATTTTTCATTAGCCTCTACAGAAGTGACCATTTTTCTGTCTGGAATAACTATTTGGATCTTTAATATTTATATTTAGGGTTCAATGAGACTGAAGACTCTTAAGGTAAAAAGTGATTTTGCAATTAAAGGAGAAGTACTCTTCCAGAACAACAATTTACAAATAATTTACTCACCCCCTTGTCATCCAAGATGTTCATGTCTTTCTGTCTTCAGTCGTAAAGAAATTATGGTTTTTGAGGAAAACATTTCAGGATTTTTCTTCATATAATGGACTTCATTGGTGCCCTGATTTTGAACTTTCAAAATGTAGTTTAAATGCAGCTTCAAAGGCTCTAAATGATCCCAGCCGAGGAAGAAGGGTCTTATCTAGCAAAACGATCAGTCATTTTTTTCGAAAAATAAAAATTTGTATACTTTTTAAGCACAAACGCTCTTGTAGCACAGGCTCTGGGATGTGCATCCACGATGCTACGAATTAGTGATGGGTCGTTCTTGAATGATTCGTTCATTTTGAACAAATCTTTAATGTGACTCGGGAAGAACAAGTTATCTCGGGGAGTGATTTGTTCAGTCGCGCATGTGCAACATCCTATTAGGTTCTGTACTGGAATTAGTTCACCTGTTTCGAGCCTTCAGGTTTTTCGAGTCGTTCATCTTATGGGGCTGTCATGTGATGAACGACTCAAACCCAAAAAACTTTTCAGATAAGAGGTGAGGTGAGCTAATCATAGACTAAAGACCCAGGTAAACAATGAATTAATATTGTCGGTTTCTTATAGCATTATAGTTTTGTCTTGTTTGTAGTGTAATCAACGTTTGTGTAAGCAGTAGATGTGTTAGGGAAGTAACATAACATTTTAATTATATTTTGCTTAAATGAACGAAATGACTCAAAAAGATTTGTTCATCTTGCTGAACGAGACTCAAAGGTCCAAGTCGGTAAAATGATCCAAACTTCCCATTACTAACGTTACTACGAATCACGTCTAAGTTCATCGTCTGTGTACTCCAGCTAAAAAAGGTAGAGTATGGCGAAAAACTCCATCTTATTTTCTCCTACAACTTCAGAATCGTCCGACATCGTTGTACCTTTTTGTTTGTAAACAACGTTTGACTTACATGCACTTTCTTAGTCTTTGAGCGTTCGCTTTGTAAACACTGGGTCTGTAGTTCTGCCCATGTTCAGCATGACCTTTCGACATGATTCAATAGTACGTGAACGTGCATCCCAGAATCTGTGCTACACAAGCTTTTGTGCTTAACAAGTTCAAATTAAAAAATGTTTCTTGAACAAATTTTTATTTTCTGAAAAAAATGACCGATCGTTTCGCATGTTGATTTTGTGTTCATTTGATCTAGCATGTAATTAGGTTTCCTAAACATCATGCAGTCATATTTATATATAGTAGCCCCACTTTCTTTCTTTCTTTCTTGAAGTGTTGAATTATTTGGTGTATTTTTTTTCTAAAATAAATATATATGGTCATGCATGTTATGATCCAAAACAAAGCCACTGTAAATACAAAGGTATTTTGCTTTGAAAAGGCAGTGTTTGCAGCTCCTGTCAGTGATTGTTTTTCTTTTTGCTAGTGGCATTGTGCATCATTTTATGATGAAAAGTGCCTCTTGTTTTTGAGGTGCTTTTACCCCCACATCAGTATCACTGCAGTGCAAGCGCAGCTGTCCTGAAAGGTACATCTAATGGATGATAGAGCATGGCAGCACATTAGTTACAAGATCGTGGCATTTATTTACACGTGCCAGCTCATGTGTTGTTCATTACACGCCTTTCCAACCAGAAGGCAAGACATGTTCTAGAGCAATCAGCCATGGGCGAGCCCAAGGACATTTTCATTTTGCTTTCTATGAAGTGGAAGTGCAACTGCATGGAAAATACCAAACAAACCTTCCTTTTTGATCGAAATGCAATTACCACTGGGATGCTTCCTATAATTGCAGTCCTAGAAGCGAAATATGTGCAGGATTTTGTATGCACATTTTTTTTTTTTTTTGTATTTGCATTTCTGCAAACGTCCCCTTGACTAATTAAGATATCTTTGCATCTGATATGTGATATCTGTGTAGTTCTGCATGGGAATATGATCTAATATTACATTTGAAGTAAAAAATGGGGATTTGTTTATACTTTTAAGTGTTATAAAACAGTTTGAATTTCTTAATGGAAAGTTCAAGTGTTATCTAAGGAATATTACATCAAAAGTTGTAAATGAGATTTTAGCACCTCTCCTCACTGAACTGCATGACTAAAATAACTGTTTTTTGTGTGTGTGTGTGTTTTTAACACTGCACTACAGCTCGTTTTAGCTTAAATCATGCACGCAGTGAATCTAAGGCAAAGTGTGACAATACTAGGATGAATTAACTTAAACTGTGAGTTCAGAAAAGGTTTTTGCTCTTTGTGCTGAGAGTAGCAGGTTTCTGTTGTTCAAGCATTCAAGTCAACGTAAAATCTTGTGACTTTTTAAAGTTAAACATCATATTCAAAAAGAAAAAAAATACCAAGAATTGATTTAATTGTTAAAAATAAAAAATAGTAGAGTCTGATGATATGTAAAAATATTTCAGAGGAATTATTTGATTAAATATCATCTGGAATAATGCGCTTCAACGAACAGTGCACAAAAGACCCGTAATGCTAGTAAATAGGATCAATTTTGGTTTTATGTTTTGTTTTAAAAAACTGATTTTGCTATTGTGGTCAGATTCAGAAGAATTCATAGGAGATTTTGAAGATCTTACTTCATTAGCCATAATTTTATGTCTGTAGGCCTGACTTACATACACTTCTAGTCAAAAGTTTTTAAACAGTAAGATTTTTAATGTTTTAATGTATAAAGAAGTGTCTTCTGCTCACCAGGCCTGCATTTATTTGATCTGACATTTTTACTGTTTAAAATACTTGTTTTCTATTTTAAAATGTAATTTATTCCTGTGATTTTAAAGCTGAATTTTTAGCATCATCACTCCAGTCACGTGATCCTTCAGAAATTATTCTAATATTCTGATCTGCTGCTCAAAAAACATTCATAATTATTATGTTGAAAACATATATTTTTTCATGTTTCTTTGATGAATAGAATGTTCAGAAGAACATCATTTATGTGAAATAATTTTTTTTAAATTTTTTTTAACATTATAGATGTCTTTATCATCACTTTTGAACAATTAAAACCATCCTTGCTAAATAAAAGTATTAATTTCTATAATTTCTTTCCCAACAAGAATATACTGATTTCAAGCTTTTGAACAGTGTATAATGTTACAAAAGCTTTTTATTTCAGATAAATGTTGATTGTTGGATCTTTCTATTCATCAAATAATCTTGAATTTTTTTACTCAACTGTTTATTGATGATAATAATAATAATAACATGTTTCTTGAACAGCAAATCAGCATATTACAATGATTTCTGAAGGATCATGTGATACTTGTCTCGAATCTGGTCGGTGTCCCGTTGTCCGCTCACCACCAGATGTCACTCTCACCTCACCTACACACTCTGACTGTTGCACCACACTCCGGACTGCATCTCCCATCCTCCACCGCACTGATTGCGTCAGCCCCCGTGACCAATCAGGCGTTCGATAAAAGCGCCGGTCCTTCCAGTGCACCTCACGGATTGTTGTGATTGTTAGCGTTTCCTAGTTTCCTTATATCCTAGTTCCCTGTGTTTACGTTCCTGCCTGGTCATCTCGTTTACGTTTGTCTGCCGCCTACCTTTTCGGACTATCGCTCGCATTGTTGGATTATTCTCTTGGATTGCCCCGTTTCGGATACCGTTCGCCCCTGGTTTTACTCTCGCCTGTTTTACGGACTCCCACTGTGCTTAGCCTGCGTTGTTCCTGTTTGCTTGTTCGTCTGACCCTGCCTGCATTGACCATGTATCTGTCTCGTCCCATTAATAAAAGCATGCATATGGATCCGCTCGCCTCTCGTCTCACTCACCCTGTGACAGAACAATCCGTCAACAAGGATCCAGCAGCTCAGGACCCTGCGATACAGATCATGCTCCTCAAGCAAGGTGAGCGATCGGTTGAGGAGTACGTTATGGACTTTCATACATTAACACACCAGACTTCTATGAGTGATCTGTGTTTAATGATATTTTTCCGTGGAGGGCTCTCTGAACCTTTCGCCTCCTTAATGCCAACGCATCAGCCCCATTGGACTATAAGCCAATATCTAAACATTGCACTACATATTAGCGGTTCTTCACTTACTGTGGATGTTGCGAAGAAGCAACGCGATATCGCGGCAGCGCCGGCCGCGCAACCCACCCGTGTAATGGCGGCAGCGCCGGTGCACGCTCATAAGATGGCGGCCGCGCCGGAGCGCGTTCATACCACAGCAGCGACAACAGAGCCCGTGCACAAAGTGGCGGCGATAGCGGTGCCCGTTCACAAAATGGCGGCCGCGTCGGAGCGCGTCCACACAATGGCGGCGACGGCGGAGTCCGTTCACAAGATGGCGGCGAGGACAGAGCTCCGTCACGTCACAGCCGCCATACAAGAGCTATATGGAGTTACAGCTGCATTTCCTGAGTCAAGTAAATTTACAGCTGCATTTCCCGAGTCAAGTCAAGTTTCCAAGTCAAGTCAAGCCACGGCTGCTGTTCCAGGGTCAAGTCAAGCTACGGTCGTCGTTCCTGTGTCAAGTCAGGTCAGAGCTATTGCACCTGTTCCGCCCCGGAGGGCTGCTGCGCCTCCTGCTCCGCCTCCTGTTCCGCCCCGGAGGGCTGCGGCACCTCCTGCTCCGCCTCCTGTTCCGCCCCGGAGGGCTGCTGCGCCTTCTCCCCCTATTCTGTCTGCCTCCTCTGTCTCTGCTTTCCCCAGGTCCCTGACCATGACGCAGATTCCTGTTCCGCCCTGGAGGGCTGCTCCGCCTCCTGTTCCGCCCTGGAGGACCGCTCCGCCTCCTGTTCCACCTCGGAGGGCTCCTGCGCCTCCTGCTCCGCCCTGGAGGGCGCCCGCGCCTCACGCTGCGCCTCCTGCTCCGCCCTGGAGGGCGCCCGCGCCTCACGCTGCGCCTCCTGCTCCGCCCTGGAGGGCTCCTGCTCCGCCTCCACCCTGGAGGACCCCTGCTCCTGCTCCGCCTCCGCCCTGGAGGGTCCCTGCTCTGTCGGTCCTGCCTCAATCACTGGGCTTCCCACATGGACCTGGCCCTCCAGCCCTCGCCCTGTTTCGCTCCCACCCCACCGCTCCCCTGGACTGTTGTTCCCTTCGAGCGTCTGGAAGCCGCTCCTTGGGGGGGGGCTATGTCACGAATCTGGTCGGTGTCCCGTTGTCCGCTCACCACCAGATGTCACTCTCACCTCACCTACACACTCTGACTGTTGCACCACACTCCGGACTGCATCTCCCGTCCTCCATCGCACTGATTGCGTCAGCCCCTGTGACCAATCAGGCGTTCGATAAAAGCGCCGGTCCTCCTCACGGATTGTTGTGATTGTTAGCGTTTCCTAGTTTCCTTGTATCCTAGTTCCCTGTGTTTACGTTCCTGCCTGGTCATCTCGTTTACGTTTGTCTGCCGCCTACCTTTTCGGACTATCGCTCGCATTGTTGGATTATTCTCTTGGATTGCCCCGTTTCGGATACCGTTCGCCCCTGGTTTTACTCTCACCTGTTTTACGGACTCCCACTGTGCTTAGCCTGCGTTGTTCCTGTTTGCTTGTTCGTCTGACCCTGCCTGCATTGACCATGTATCTGTCTCGTCCCATTAATAAAAGCGTGCATATGGATCCGCTCGCCTCTCGTCTCACTCACCCTGTGACAATACTAAAGAGAAGTAATGATGCTGAAAATGTAGCTTTGATCACAGGAATAAATTACATTTTAAAATATATTCAAATAGAAAGCAGTTATTTTAAATAGTAAACATATTTCAGAATATTACTGCTTTTGCTGTATTTTGGATCAAATAAATGCAGGCTTGGTGAGCAGAAGAGACTAAATCTTACTGTTCAAAAACTTTTGACTGGTAGTGTATATCAGATTTATTCCCCGTGCTCCATATGGCTTATACAAATAATACAAAATAGTGGTGTGTATGTATATATATGTAGTTGTTATTCCTTTGGCAGGCACATTTATTCAAAGTGAATTTTTAACATCTAGTTTGAATATCATTATTTGTGTACTTATCTATTTATTTAAATGTAATGAAATTAATATTTTAAAAAATAATTTAAATGAGAAATGTTTCTTGAGCAGCAAAAAGACTGGAGTAATGATGTTGAAAATTCAGCTTTCCATCACAGAACTAATTACATTTTAAAATATATTACAATAGAAAACAGTTTTCTAAATTTGTAAGAATATTTCACAACATTATTGTTTTTACTCTATTTTTAGTTAAATAAAGGCAGGCTTTTTTTTTTTTAACCAACTTCAAACATTTGAATGGTAGCACACATTTTATCTGTAGATTTGTTCCTTCGGGAACTAAACTCATGATCCTGGAATTGCTTCCGGCGTGCTTTATCGCTTGAGCTACAGAGACTCTCCTGTTTCCTTGTAAACTTGCTCTCTCTAAGGGCCACCATTTTCTTTCTTTTCCTCCTTCACCCTTTGAGTCCTTGACGCCGACCTTACTCACCTCACCTGATTTCCCATCGCTCTGTGGGCCAGATGCAGCCTGCTTTTCCATCCTCCCTGGAGATGCGGCGTGACTCCTTTGCTTCCATTTTTGTCTGCACTCAAGGGCAGGAAACATACACACTCTGAAGAATCTGCCATGTCATTCCATCTCAGAGTCAGTCCCTGCGCTCGCCATGATCTCATTGGTCGCCTAGAGCAAAAGTGCGGCCACATCGGCTGAAGTCTTTAAAGACCTCATACAGTGCCGTCATGGGGAGTTTTCTTTCCTGACATATTTCCCATTTCCATTTCCCACATTGCAGTTTTGGTGCCATGGGTTCTTCAAACAGCCAACTTTATGGTGCCATGATTTGGTTTTGACAATGAGAACTTCATATTTCCACCCACACTCTTAAAAATAATGGACAGTGATGACATAAAAGAACCATTTTGGGTTCCATAAAGAACCTTTGTGGAATGGAACCTTCATGGAACCATCAATTTTTATTTTTAAATCTTGATGGTTCCATGAAGAACCTTTAACATCCATGGAATATTTTCATTCCACAAAAGGTTCTTTAAAGTGGGAAAAAAGGGTTCTTTAGAATATTAAAATGTTAAACCATCAATGCTAACAAAGAACCTTTATTTTTAAGCATGCAGATTGAACTTTTACCATTTTTCCACATTTGTATTGCACTTGCACAGAGAGAATTTGTTTGAAGACAACTCGTTTGAAATGCTAATCCTTGTTTTCAGGTGTGCTGAAAGGCGGCCTGTAAGGACAAGAGCTGTGGAGGTCAGAACGGACAGAAAGCGGCTGTTTGTTTGTCTGGACACTTGTTTGTGAGTCTGGCCATTATCCTCCTCATTAATTCTGATGGTAAATAGCCTGGCTCAAGATTGGGAAGGTTATACTGACCTCACACTTCTCCATAACAGTATGTTTGAATTATTTTAGCCCTCACACTCACTGACTATCGTGTTTACGGCCTTTACAACAAAGGGGATTTGCCACATTAGTGGCTTTTATTCACCAAGATGTCACTGTGATGCCAATTGCAGCTTATTTTAATAGATTTGTTTACCCAAGGCTGAACTTTTGGGGGTTAAAATTAAAATTCTGTCATCATTTACTCCTTTACTTCATGTGGTTTGAACACTGCATGATTTACTGTCATTTTTTGAACACAGTGTGGTGTATTTTTGGATCTAGTATGTCTGTGTGGGATGTGTTCCAGTTCTCAGCTGTTAAATAATGAAAGCTAAAGTCATATTTTTGTTGTCCTCCAGGTGAACCAAACCGTCATGCTTCAAGTCATTAAATTTTACACTATTCATGGCTTCATCAGACAAACCTTATCATTGCTGTTTAGAGATTAATGCATACCTGTGTGTTTTATATTTATATCTCAATTAAAAAAAAAAAAAAAAAAAAAAAAAATATATATATATATATATATATATATATATAAACATTCTCATAATTTTTGCATTTTGATGTTTTTCCCCCTTCAGAAAAAATAAAGTTATAAACTACTTTTTTTTAGAATAATATTTTAATTCTGCAAGGATGCATTAAATTGATCAAACTAGACAGTAAAGACATTTATAAGGTTATGAAAGATTCTAATAATTTCAGTTTTTTAACCTTTATATTCATCAAAGTATCTTGTTTCCACAAGACATTCCACAAGCATATTAGAATGATTTCTGAAGGATCATTTGACACTGAAGACTGGAGTAATGATGCTGAAAATTCAGCTTTGCATCACAGGAATGAATTTCATTTTTGAATAAAAAAGAGTTATTTCACATTTAATTTTTTCCACAATATTACTGTTTTTAATGTATTTCTGATCACATAAAAGCAGGCTTTGAGAACATAAGAGACCTCTTTTAAAAACATTGAAAATATATTTAAACTTTTGAACAGTGGAGTGAATATTTTGTGATGTTCCTCATTTGTAAGTCACTTTGGATAAAAGCTTTGCTCAATGAATAAATGGAAATTGAATCTTGTATGAACATTTTTAAGTAATATTCCAAATGAATTGAGTTCAAATTGATTCAGAATCTGATATGGCATAAATATATCTGTTTTTACAGGTCTTTATTGTCTGTCCGTCTATCCATCCGTTCATCCGTGTCTTGAAAGTGCTAAAATTCCTCATTATGCTTAAACCCCAACAATTTAACAAACATGTTTACATAATAAATTTGATTTATACAAATGAAATGCTAGTGTGAGCTGCTGGGTGTGCAATTGTTGTGACTGTTCCTCAATAGAGATGCAATGAGATATACTGTAATGTCTGATTAGTGTGGAGATAATGACCCGTGACAATAGCTTCAGAAAGATAACAGCTCTAATGCGCATTGACTCCTGAAAATGAAAGATAGCCAAATGAAGTGCCAGTATTTTTCTCACTGTTCCTCTTTTGCTCTGAGGCCTTTTCTTGCCTTTTAGAGAGACAGAAGACTTTTGCTGTAACTGGGAGGGTCTGCGATCCAAAGATCTATTAAAATCAGACTCATTTGTCCTCGGCTCAATCCCAGGAACTTGGTGAACTTGTTAAGAGAGACAGATGGGCTTTGGCCGGGGTGTTGATGTGTGTCTGTGATACTTGGTCTGTTAGAGCTGGAATTATTTCATGATTGAGCATGTAGAATGCATTTTTACCAACATATTAAAGATATAAAGGCTACGAAATACATATTAGGGCTGTCACTTGATTAAAGGGGTCATCGGATGCCCATTTTAGGGTATTAATGAAAAGTCTATAATATACTTTAGTTAAAAATTCTCAGTGGTTGTGTAAAACAACACTCTTTTTACCTTGCCAAAATCAGCTCTGCAAAAATCATCCCATTCTGGTCGAGGCTGCTTTAAATGCAAATAAGCGCTGCTCGCCCTGCCCCTCTCTTCTATCAAAACATGGAGGTTGGACTGTTACAACTGATCTGAGGTAAGACGCTCATGTCAATCAAGTATCGTGGGAGCGGCCTCTGTTGGTGTGACGCGAGCCATCTGAGAATGGCTCGATTTGAAAAAGGGAATATTATTTTTACAGATTAATTAAAAACCACTGCATAGATTTTCATTATAGGGTAGATTTGTTCATACACTGCCAATACATATTAATGTTAAAACAACATGTAAAAGTGAATTTAGCATCCAATGACCCCTTTAAAAAATACTCAATTGCATTTTACCTGTGTAGAGTAACCAGCAAAATACCGGAAGTGGCGCATTCTGTGGACGAGAATCCATGAACCGCATTACAGCGTCTTCCATGGCGGCATGATATATTAAACCTGTTTAAAAATCACCATAAAGCATAATTTTATTGTAATTTCACAAATGCTACGATTCAGTTAAATTAATATATGCAATGCAGGTTTAATATATGCACTTTAATTATTTACGTGCGTGTAGGTTACTTACATGCGTCTCGGACGTTTACAGTAAATGCTCCTCACAAAAACTGTTATCATTTACATGTGTGGAGCGTCTCAAACGCTATCTCTGTATATTGTTGTGAGTTTGGATTTATTATAACGTTCATCTGGGAACGCAGTGTGTGCCATTTCATCAGATTTGAAAGGTAAATCTTTCATAAACCTGCGCAAACACAGGAGAATACATAAAAGCTCAAACTCTCACTCCTAAGTTCGCACGTTTTGATGTCCATATATTCAAGAAATTACAGTGGCTGTAGCATTTCTGTTGTAAAGAAATGGCCAGTTATTAAAGATTCAGTGGACATTTGAATTAAATGTTATTTAATCAATATTAAACAAGGATTACATCGCGTAGTAAAATGTAAAAACAATCGTCAGGCCGTTGGTGCCCTCTGCAGTCATTTGTTAAAATGCGTGATGTACATTAGCTCTCTTGTTTATAATACATATAAACACATTACATTATGCATGTTAACAGTTCTGTTTAATAAAACCATATAATTACTAGCCTTTGAACTAATTATTATTGCTTTATTATTGTTATATGTGACCCTGGACCACAAAACCAGTCATAAGGGTCAATTTTTTGACTGAGATTTATACGTCATCTGAAAGCTGAATAAATAAGCTTTTCATTGATGTTTGGTTTGTTAGAAACAAGGATAATGTCTGGCTGAGATACAACTATTTGAAAAACTGGAATCTGAAAATATCTCCATAGAAAATGATCTTTACTTAATATCCTAATGATTTTTGGCATTAAAGAAAAAATTCTGTTATTATTACCTCAGACAAATGAATTATACATATCTGATTACTTGATTAACTGTCAGAATAATCAACAGATTACTCAGTTACCAAAATAATCATTAGTGACAGCCCTAATATATATATACACACACATTACTTTTTATAACTACAATCATTTTTTCTAGGCAGATATTTTGACTGAAACTGAACAGCAACCCTTAGCAGTGACCTAGTTTCTTTTCTCACTGTACTTTCCTTATGGCCAAGACTGTCACTTTCAGCAACAAAATGTTTGACACGCTCAAAAATCGTTTTTCTAATTCCTTCTCCTTAGCTCAGCACATTAGCTCAGTCTGTTACTGTAAATGGGGGCAGAATTTCCTGTCGCCTTCACAGCCAGAGTCGCCTTTGTAAATCAAAATAAAAAAAAAAAAAGACTTCTAAGGGAAAGCCTTGGTGTGAGAGAACCTCATTTTCTATCAGCAAAATAATCACAGGGAATCAAATTCCATACTTTTTAATTCCCCTTTGCATGTGTGTTTGGTTTCAGTTTAAATCCATGTGAGTAATTTGCCAATAGGAACACCTTACTGCAGAAACGTTGGGAGGAATTGGTATTACAATCGTGACACCAGGCAGAGCCGGAGCGGAAGTCTGACTCAACGGCGGCAACGATTCAAATAAATTACATTCATTTCTCATTTGGCTTCCAAATGTTTCATTAACTGAATTCATGGTGGTTTATGCATATTTGAATCTGCTCCAGACTTTTGTAATGGATTCATAGAGGAAAGCTTGAACCTAAATTGAATTCTAAAGTGCTAGGTTCCCAGCCCCCCCGCCCCCAGTAGCATTTGCAAGGAATACGCCATCAAAAAATGAAAGTTTTGTCATATTTTATTCACTCTTGTATCAAGGTAACTTTTTTTTTTTTTTATCGCAGCAAAGATGCATGCAAATTGATCAAAATTGACAGTGAAGTGTTACAAAAGATTTCTGTTTCAAATAAATGCTATTCTTTAGAACGTCATATTTATCAAAGAGTGCTAAACAACAAAATGTATCACAGTTTTCAAATTTGATCATAAGAAATGTTACTTGAGCAGCAAATCAGCATATTAAAATGATTTCTGACAGATCATGTGAAAAATGAAGTGATGATGCTGAAAATTCAGCTTTGCATCACAGAAATAAATGAGACATTAAATATGTTAAATTGGAAAATATCTTTCAAAAGCATAAAAAATGACCCCCTTTCATAAAAAAAGTAAATAAATAAAATAAATTGAAATAAAAAATATAATATAATATAATATAATAAATATAATATAATAAATATAATATAATATAATATAATATAATGATGCTTAAAATTCAGCTTTGCATCACAGAAATAAATGAGATAAATATATTAAATTGGAAAACGTCTTTCAAAAGCATAAAAAAATTACTGACCCCCTTTCATCAAAAACAAAAATAAAAAATAATTAATAATTAATAATATAATTAATAATATAATATAATATAATATAAATGAATAAATAAATAAACAAAATGAATAAATAAATTAAAAATAGAGACACCAAAAAAAAAAACCCAATATATTTTACAGAGAAAAAAAAAATTTGCATCGCATAGAAACCCATAGACAGTTCTATAGTGTCTCAATGTCTTGTATGCATGTTATATACTGTAGAAATCCTTTTTTATTCATTGAATCTGAAGGAGTTCTCCAAGGCAACCATTTGCTGCATTTACCTCATGTGCAGTGTAAGTAGCAAGGTATTCAATCAATAGCTCTCTCCACCAAGAGTCAGGAACAGGTGGTCCATTCACATCCATAGAAACAATACGAGCTCCTGCCTGCCTGTAGAAATGCATAGCTAGTTCACAGGTAAATGTCAGGTTGCGAGGGGGCTCATGAAATTATGCTTTTATCTAGGACCCCTGTGAAGTATACATACGAGTAGGTGTATTTAACTAAGATGTGTAAAATAGGCTTGCATGCACAATAAAATGACTTCTTTATGTTAGTCTAAAGACCAAAGATGTCAAAAGGACTTGTGCGTCAGTGAACTGCTGCAGACTTGTTAGTGCTGAACAAACTGCCCTTTTCGCCAGTCGCTGGATTGAACGTGAAACATTCAGACCAATATTGTTTGCTTTTCAAATGGCGAGCTGCCCGGTATGCAAATATATGCACTCATTGAATACTTTCTTTTCCACAGTAGACTTCTTTTCTCTTCACTATATTCAGCGGCCTCATCCCAATGAATAAAAAAATTTGCATTTGTTACTGCGTGATTTACTTCTGACTCAGGTATGGACTATTTAGGCCTAGATTTTTACATCCGTAATGCATATGCTCTTAATTTAAATATGGATAAAAATGCATGACTGACTGAGAATCCTTTTAGAAATGTCTTGTACATCTTTCATTATGCTATATCATCGCCAGGTCTTGGATTCAGTCTTTTTGCCAACTAAATTTCTTTCAATGATTATTATTTTTTATTTATTTATTTATTTTTTAACTGAATGATCATAGGCTTTGTCGATCTGAGCTTATGCATCTCAGTGTTTGAGTGAAAAAAAAATATTTATAGATGTTTTTGGCAATTTTCACTATAGGTGCATAAGCTCAAATAAATGATTTGTCCAGGTATCATAGACCACCTGTTTTTGCTGTATTTAACACATTAAATTAGCTGATCCTTTCTATGATGATGTGAATAGAAGGCCCAGTTCACAGCATTGTACAAGATCAGCAGGGTTTCCTTATTGATCAGAGATCAGAGTGAACAGACAGAGGAAAGAGGTTCAGCTTGATCTCATTCTGGACGATTAATCCCAGCACTTTAGCTGCCATTAGAAGGTTATTTCCTTTGATGAACTGTCTTTGTTTAGTGTCTTGTTTCCCTGCTGTGATTGTCTCCTGTCAGGAAGGACTAGCTCAGAGGCACAGTGAGGTTGACACACTGTGCATCTAACCTTTAGTAAAAGTGTTTGAGTCATAATAGATATTTTTTGTCTTTTTTATTTTGTTTTATTTTATTTTATTTTATTTGCTTGCTTGATTGATTGCTATTTTTATGGTCCATTTTCAGTCAGCACAAGTTTGAGTGTACTAGATTTATTTATAGCCACCAATGAATCAAATCATTGAACACCATTTCTAACAGTGCTACTAATAGGTGGCATTTGTTTTTGTTTTTTTGCAAAGTGCCTCAAATGAAACCTATTGCAAATGTGTCAATGGGTTAAAATTAGTCCTCCCGTATTATAATTTTTAATAGCATATATGAGGAAAACTGTTGTACTCTACAGGCCTAGTTTTAATGCTTCTGGTGTAGAAGTTTGAAAATGCACCGTCATTTAAAAATTAGCCTAATTCACTTATAATTATCTGCTTTCCTCCCCGCTGTGCTGTATCATCACAAATGTGCTGGCTGCTTAGCCAGATGAATCTACTCTTATTTGATTAATGTTTCATTTATAAACTTGCTGGAATACTGTGCAATGGTTCACATGTTAGACTGATTAAAAAACCACATTGCTGGAAAAGTGTTGCAAGAAGATTAAAAAGAAATGTATTAATTATATTCTATAACATAACAGTATTATGTATTTGGTAAATCATATATTAAAACTAAATGATTAATGCATTAAATAATAATGCATCAATTATGAGAAATACGTTATGCTATATATACTATATTGTAGTATTTAATATATCCATCCATCCATCCTCCCATCTTCCATCCGTACATCCATTCAACCATCCATGCATTCTCAGTCTGTCCATCAATCCATCCATCTTCCGTCCATCCAACCATCCATCCATCCACGCATCTTCCATCTGTCTGTCAGTCCGTCCATCCATCTATCTTCCATCTGTCTATCCACGCATCTTCCATCTGTCGGTCCATCCATTCATCCATCCATCTATCCATCTTCCGTCTGTCCATCCATTCATTCATCCCTCCATCATTCCATCCACACATCTTCCATCTGTCCATCCATTCATCCATCCATCTGTCCATCCATCCATCCATCTTCCATCTGTCCATCATTCCATTCATCTTCCGTCCATGTATCCGTCGACGCATCTTCCATCTGTACGTCCATCCATTCATCCATCCATCTACCCATCTTTCATCTGTCCATCCATTCATCCATCCATCTATCCATCCATCCATCCACGCATCTTCATCTGTCTGTCCATCCAGCCATCCATCTTCTATCCATCCATCCATCCTCAGTCTGTCCATCCATCCATCTTCCATCTGTACGTCCATCCATTCATCCATCCATCTTCCATCCCTCCATCCGTCCATCCATCCATCTATGGATCTTCCATCTGTCCATCCATCAGCATATCCATCTTCCATTCATCCAACCATCCATCCTTCCCTCCATCCTTCCATCCATCCTTCCATCCATCCATCCATGCATCCTCCGTCTGTCCATCCATCCATCCATCCATCCATCCATCCATCCATCCATCCATTTATCCGTCAGCATATCCATCAATAGAATTTCTAAACATAATATTAAGATTAAGAATTTATTTGTTTATTTATTTACATTCCTTTTTAATAGTTTAATAGTTTTTTTTTTTTTTTCTTTGTAATGTTTTGGTTGCAATATGCCCAATTATTTGCTATAAATAGACTGTGTAGGAAGATATTATTAAAGAAAATAACCTTAAAAATTGGCTAGATATGAGTGGTGTTTTCCTATGTAAAACATGTTACTACAGTCCAAGGGTGTTGTGTTTACTTTGCCAGGATTGTGCTATATGGTTTGTTCAATATTTTGAGCTTTTGGTAAAAGGGTTGGTATATGGATGCTTGGGTGTTCACTGTGATTAAGCAGAAAAACTGATCCCCAAGATTGCAATCACAAAGGGCGTTCACTTCAGGATGCTTGTAAGTCCTCAGGTTAGTCCATTATTAATGTTCTTCATCTGCACAGATTACATGGACGGACTGCATTAGAAGAGTAAAAGTTTTTTGCGGTTGCGTGAGCATGAATTAGATCTCATTTGCCTCATTAGGTCTCCTGCATCTCCTCCATGCTTATATATATTCAGGGAGAGCACCACAAACACTTGACCAGGTTTTCTAAGGAGCTTCTGCATCTTAAGAAACACCTTTTTTTTTTTTAGCTCATTGTGTGAGAATGCAAGCAGCTGGTGGCTTTTTCGATTTTGATTACTCATAAAATGATGACCCACACCACCTCAGCTTTCTGTATAGCGGGACTGCTGTGGCCTCGTCTGTCACATGCTTTCTTGCTCTCTGCATATTGTATTCGACTGGTACTGCGGGGGCTGAACTGCATCTAATGCATGCTCCTTATGTCGGGAAAGCTTGCGTTTGGCATAAACCCCTGGAGGAATAATTACAGACCAAAGCGCGAGCACTTTTTAATTTCGCCTCGCTGTGTGGAGCAGCATGGGGGAGATTTCCACAATCAGTTTGAATTTTTTACTTTGAGAAAAACTGTTGCCTACTGTACAGAAGTAAAGGATTTTGCATTTTCTGAAAGAAGTATTAGTGCATGCAAAATAACAATATGTTAGTTTTTAGATAAGTTTATTTCAGACTGTTTTCAACAATTTTGCTGTTTCACTGTATTTTTTTATCAGTTAAAGACTTTTTTTTCAAAAACAATAAAAAATGTATAAATAAAAAAATAATTCATAATAAAAAAAAATTACAAAATAAAAGTCTACAAAACTTGAACCAGATGCACAGAACACCTGAATTCACTGCAAAAGTTTAATATCTGCTGGGAGTAAGAAGGTAAATCCTGAGCCCTCTGTAAGACAAAGAAGATACAGCGAGTTTGAAGCCTGACCCATGTAAACGGCCCTGGGATCTGATGAGATCAACAGGTATTATGTGTCAGAAGTCTGATCTTTGCACAGGCTCTTCAAATGTCTAGACAGAACTGTTTCTCATGTAATCCTACTGAAAAGCAGTCAAAGGAATAGCTAACAATTGTACAAAATAAAATCTCTTACAACATGAGTGCCAATCAAAACTGACCGGCAGTTCGACCAACAAAGTTTCTCAGCAGTTGCTCCCGTAGCTTTACCCTTTTTTTTGAAACTCTCTGTACTTCAGTCTCAATTTTTAGAGGCTTTGTGAAGAGTTTCTATCAAAACACTGCAAGACTACACTATGTAATCAAGAGTTCAGGGTTTTAACATGATGCTATCAACTCCTACTGGTCAATGCTGACATTGAAAAAATATTATTTTAAAAAATATTATTTTATTGCGGGAGATTTTTGACCAGTTTTTTTTTTTTTTTTTTTTTTTTTGCATATAAAAAATGCATTATGCACAATTAGAACCAAAACAGGTATTAAGAAAGTAAATAAGGTCAATTTTAATTTCATGTTGGCTTTAGTGTTCAATCAAGGCAGCTAATTAACTAATTAACAGGAGCAATAAGGTAGCTAATTTTCCCAGCAGGGAAATATATTTTTGGATGTTGTTTTGAAAGTCATCAAACTACTCATTTTGTACTCCTACAGATATCTGTGAGTGATACACGCAAAAAACCATTTGAAATACACTACATTGTACTTGGCTGCCAATCCTTGCAATGCAACATTAACTTAAGATACATTACACTTAAGTGAAGCATGGCCGTTATACTTAACAGCATCTTCTGTGTGAGAGAAAATTACTCATTTCCAATTCTAGATTTGGAGAGAATCATAATTCATCTCTTCTTTTTCTTCACAGTGTGTAAAAAAAGCAATTTAACTGTCAGCTGAAAAATGAATGCATAATCAACACCGTGGTAAACCTGAAAACAAAAATGAATTAAGGGCTGAAAAATAAGCAACTAGACTAAAAATACTGTGTTCTTAAAAAGACAAATGTAACACATGGGGGGAAAGTGAATAAATGAAAAGACAAGAATATTTTTCACCACCACAGTTGTACTTTAAAACATTGGCTATACAAAATACATCTGATGCAAGCTCATATGCAGTATACAAACTAAATTAAATGAATAGCCTCTGCTACATATTGGCATATCAGTCACTCTTTACTTTTATAATTGTCAAGATTAGTATTTGTAGTATACAAATGAGAATTACATATTCTGAAAGAAATGCAGCTGCAAGCAAAATTTTATGCTTGCACATATATATATATATACACGCACATATATACATGGGAGACATTATGATTTTTTTTTTTTTTTAAGTAATGTTCCTACAGCAATCACTGATGCTTGATGGGGAGAGGTGGCTTTGACATTCCTGTTTTCTACATGAGGAGGTCTGCATTAATCATTGCTGCTGATTTTAGCCAGATTGATTGGGCAGGATTGCACACAGATGAGTGTTGTGCATTAACAGGCCTCTGCTCTTCAACACAAAGCCCGGCGTGAGACATCAGCACTCAGCTGTCATAATTAAGCAGGCTGATTGTGGGTCTTCATGAGATCCAAGGCTTATGAAGACTAGCCTGCAAAATCCACCATAGATAAGAGAAACTGGGGTCAACAGAGCATAACAGTAGGGTTCCAGAAGAAAAATCCCATTCTTTTTTTACACAGAGAATCTGAATTTTTAATGTCTTTGAAGGATAAGTCACATATATTCACATATAATGTACTCACCCCCTTGTCATCCAAGATGTTCATGTCTTTCTTTCTTTAGTCGTGAAGAAATTCTATTTTTTGAGGAAAACATTTCTGCATTTTTCTCCATATAATGGACTGATATGGTGACCCGATTTTAAACTTCCAAAATGCAGTTTAAATGCGGCTTCAAACGATCCAAAATGCGGTTGTAAACAATCCCAGCCGAGGAAGAAGGATCTTATCTAGCGAAACAATCCGTTATTTTATTTTCATTAAAAAAATACAGTTTAAATACTTTTTAATCTCAAATGCTCGTCTTGCTTTTCTCTCCCTGAACTCTGTGTATTCTGCCTCAAGACAGTTAGGGTATGTCGAAAAACTCTAATCGTATTTTCTCCCTTAACTTCAAAAATAATTTCAAAATCATCCTACAGAAGTACCGACCCAGTCTTTGCAAAGTGAACATGCAAAGAAGATCAAACACCCTTAACAAAAAAAGGTAAAACAGCGATATGGGACGATTTTGAAGCTGAGGGAGAACATGAGTTGGGAGTTTTTCAACATACCCTAAATGTCATGAACCGGAACAAAAATAGTCTAGGCAGAGTAAGACAAGATGAGCGTTTGGCATTAAAAAGTATATAAATTGTTTTATTTTTATTAAAATAGCCGATGGTTATGCTAGATAAGTCCCTTCTTTCTCGGCTGGGATCATTTACAACTGCATTTGGGATTGTTTGAAGCCACATTCAGACTGCATTTTGGAAGTTCAAAATTGGGGCACCATATCAGTCCATTATATGGAGAAAAATGCTGAAATGTTTTCCTTAAAAAAACAACATTTCTTTACGACTGAAGAAAGAAAGACATGAACATCTTGGACGACAAGGGGGTGAGTACATTATTTGTAAACTGTTGTTCTGGAAGTGGACCTCTCCTTTAAGACAGTTCTAGCGTGAGCTAGATTTTTTTATTTTTTTTTGGTGAGAAAAACTGCAACTAAAAAGTTCCAATTGCCTTTTTTTTGTTATAATTGTATTTAATTTTATTTTATTTCAAACTTTTAATTTGAGATGTAAACTCAGAATTTTCAGAAAAAAGTCAGAATTGTGAGGGGAAAATTAAAAAATTGTAAAATGTAAACTCAGAATTCCATTCAAAAAAAAAAAAAAAAATGCAAGTTTTCGGAATTCTGAGAGGATAAAGTCTGAATTGTGAAGTGAATTGAAAAGTTTTTTTTTTTTTTTTTTTTTTTTGTGGTTTAGTGGTTGAAAGCTTTCTTTTCCAGATCTTCTTTTGTAATATAGTTTGGAATAATCTACGATTTGACTTGCTCCAAGACTTCAAATATGTGACCCTGGCCCACAAAACCAGTCTTAAGTAGCACAGGTATATTTGTAGCAATAGCCAACAATACATTGTATAAAACGATGTATAGTTTGTCATGATTAGATTAGGATTTATTTGTAATATGGTGAAGTAAACTAAAAGACAGTTAAAGGGTTAAGTAAAGGTCATGCTCCATGAAGATATTTTGTAAATTTCCTACCCTACATCAAAGCTTAATTTTTGTTTAAGTTCGGATTCCAGATTTTCAAATAGTTGTATGTCACCCAAATATTGTCATATCCTAACAAACCATACTTCAATGGAAAGCTTATTTATTCATTTGAAAAAAAATGCCCTTCTGACTGATTTTGTGGTCCAGGGTCACATATTTTATTGAAAAATCATTTTAAATATCTTTAGAGAAAATGAACAGGCACTTATGTTAGGTATGTTGAAAATATTTGTAATTGCTGTTGCTCTCTATTGTAACACACTAACTTTTGATCTCAGAAGAGCTAGAGCTTCATATTCTTAGTAATGCTTTCTCTGTGACTGAATGTTTTCTCAAACACTTCCTTTACAATGTTTCACAACAAACAAACAGCCAAAAAATAAATTGGATACATGTTTATGATGCTGGCAAAATTTGATTATGGCTATGGAGTGGACTTAATAAAATAATTTCCATGACTAATTCAAATGTTTGAATCTTCAAAATATGCCATGAACATTCTTTCATTAAAGTAGTACAGTATTTGAAGGCTGTTCTGTACTTACCAGCTATTCAAAATAATTTATTTAATTATAAAGTATGTCTTAAACTTCTCCTTGAAACATTTATTATTCCTGACAGCTACAGGGATTAATATCATATTAAAGTTGAAAGCTATTTAATGTTACTTCTACGTGTTAAAAACCCCCCGTAAATGTTACTTAATGCTCTTATTTGAGATAAAGTGGGTAAATATCATTTTTTCTAATGCAATGCAATTACTTTCACTGTGCATATACTGTATGTTTGTAATTCCATACTAGAAAGTCCTTTATGCTTAAACAATGTTTTTTTTTTGTTTTGTTTTGGTTTTTTTAGATGATTATTCATGTAAACAGGCTTTGCACAAAATAAATCACAAAACAGTTTCCTGTTGTAATGAAAATCCTGAAGACCTCATCTGCAGATCCACAGGAAATTGAGTTTTTACCGCAGAAACAATGCATTTCAGAATAACAGCATGCAGTGATTTGGCTTTTCAAAGTGAATCTGCCCCTATGGACTGTGTGTTTGTTCCTCTAACAACTATTGCACGCCGATAAATACAGTGTGTGTGCTTGGAAAGGCGGTGGATTTCAGAACCGAACAAATTGTAGACTGCTGTTCGTGGTAATGTCACTTTGTCTTCTGAAATAATAATGCTGCAAATCCTTGTTTTACTCGTGTGATCTATTGGATTGTCTTGTACAGGCCTGCTGGGTGAATTGTTTTCCCTGATAGCCTACGCTTCATTTTCAATTTCAGTCCAACTTTTAAGATGCTTAAGAAAATACATGAGGTATTTAGTAAATAAGTAACAGACTGCATCATGTTCTGTTTTCAAAAAGTTTACAAGCTGCAAAAAAACCCTCAATACTTACAACCCTGCACTTTAATTCAGTTTTCGTAAAAATATAGGCTAAGGTTAGGTTTAGTAATATTACTAAGTTATTGTACACTGTAACCTGGCTGCCTTAAAATTTTAAGTTCAGTCAACTCAAAAAAAAAGTTTATTCCACTTGAAATGGTAAATTATACTAAGTGATAACTTAAATATTTGGGTTGAATCAACTTAAAATTTTAAGGCAGCTGGGTTACTTACCCATCTGTTAAGTTTAGCAAACACAAATATCTAAGTTGTTACTTAGTGCAACTTAACATTTCAAGTTGACTAAACTTATTTTAGTTGACTGAACTTAAAATTTTAAGGCAGCAGGGAAACAAATTATTTTAAGCTGACTCAACAAATTGTGTTTTTTTTTTTATTATTTTTTACAGTATAGTTACTATAATAGTACACCGTAAAAAAAAAAAAAAAAATCTGTAAAATTTATGGTTAAAAACGGCAACTGTGGATGCTAGAATTTTAAAGTTAAAAATACGGCAGCAACATGTTAGGTTTTACGGATTTAACTTAAATTTACAGTTAAATACCGTAATTTCATAAACTGATATAATGTTAATACACCAACCTATTGAAGTACTAAAATCTGTTTTGTATCTTTGTAATGCACTGATAACCACCAAATGCAGGTGGTGATGAGAAAGTCACATGATGAACCAAAGCCCATCACATGCAGCTTTTAAATAAAAACATTTATAGAAGGCACACAGTGTCAGTCACACACATTAATTTAAACACTCACACATTCATTTAACAACCTTAGATGTAACATACAACCCTAATGTACAAAACTGATAAGAAAGAAACTAAGAAGAAACAGTTATTTCAACAAAAAAATATCAAATTTGAAATGCAACACAGGATATTCATGGATTTCATGTGACGTCACAGTGGTGCGGCCGCCATTTGTAGAAGCGAATTGCAATTCTGTCTGTCTGCTGTGTTGTGCTGTGGGCTGTGATAACAGCAAATAACAATGGATTATTTACCAAGAGATGTAGATGCATGGGATCATTTTAATTAAATATTTCTCGAAAGCATAGATGCGTTTTTACATTTTAGTATTTCACTTTAGTGAGTTCACAAAGGAACTTGCAAAATGTTAATTTAGAGTGTGAGACTGCTGATTTGCTTTCGTTATGGTCTACCTAAAGCTTATAAATCAACAAGATGTTTTTGATCTGTGACAAGTCACTATTCTCTGCAGTAGCACTGTTTTGAACTTACTTTCCAGGGGTTTAGCAGTTTAAAATTACTACCGTATATAGTAGGGGTAACATGTACACTTTAGGTACTAAAATGCACTTTTGAAGTACTAATATGTACACTTTAGGGACTAATATGTACCATTCAGGGGTAAATAAGATAGATGTACCCACAGCATTAGCTTTTGTACCTTAGTGAACTGCCCCAATGACAGCTTTAAACCTTTTTTCTGGTTGTTGAACTGAAAGTCTCTGACATTCAAAGAAAATAGCTTATTTCCAAGTGGCAAAATAAGATGGATAGTTCAAGAATAAAAACGAATGCCGAAATATGAGCATTTACTCCACACCCACCTGTAACTGAAAAGTGTTTCGGCATTATGAAGCCATCCAATCAAAAGAACTGAATTATTCAAGTGAAAGCCATGACAGCGCGCTCAATAACTCCCAGTATCTCTTGTTGTTAATAGCTTCTGGGAGCTGCAACTTATGAATACCAAGGATATTCAAATACGCCCAAGGGCTTCCGCCATAACGCGCGTGTATCATTAGTTGAGTGTGCGAATACCCAGGGAGCCACGTGGAGGAGATCTGAGTTAACCCTTGTTTAAATCCCTAGGGGCCGGCGGGAACCTTGTCATTAATTCACCTGCTCTTGACGGAAACTCAAAGACGTGCTTGTAGCGCGTCGCTGTTTGCTTGGCTCGGTCGCAAGAAAGGCAGCTGCACACTGAGCCATTTCTCTCTGGGAAATAAGGCTTATTATTGTAAACAGTGAATAATTAAAATCATATTCCAGGAGCCAAAATCTTTTTATTGTGTTGCTAACATGCCTCAGTGTAGCTAATGAGATTTTGGTAATGGGCCGTGCTGTCCCACAGGTATTGTAATGGATGCTGGTATGGACACACTGAGTGCAGGCTGGAAATTGCCTAGCCTTGGGCCTCTCACCCTTAATGAGCTTTGATTTCTTCAAAGAAAAGCCTACAAAGACTTTTTGAACCCTGCTCTTTTTCTTGTACTCGTTTTTCTTTTTAAGACAGTCAGCCGTGTGGGTCTGTGCGTGAGCCGTTACCTGTTGGAAAACTGTGAATAGATTTCCTTCGGTGTTATGTTTAAGGTAAAAAAGCTACTTTTAAATAATGAGAAATATTATTGTTGTATTGGAATGAACTTGTAGTCAAAGACACAACTGTACAGACACATTGTTCCAGCAGATATATATATATATATATATATATATATTATATATGTGTGTGTGTCCTTTTCTAGGAAGTGTCTAACTGTAATCTCTTAGTCTCAAAGATAGTCAGAAATTCACCTGAGCTGCTTTGAACATTTTGACACTGTTGTATGAAGGTTCTGGAGGGATCACAAACGAAACATCTGAGATCTCAAAGGATCTGAGCATGACTTCTGCTTAAAGAAAAATCTCATTGAACTGCATGAAGCTATTTTCAGCACAGCATCTGTGAAGCAGCAGTTGTGGTGCAGCATTTCAGTGTTTTTATGCATTGATATTCCCTGGTGTTAGACACTGTATTAACTGCTAGACTACAGGTATACTGTGAATCTATAAGTAATGTACAGTATTTATGAACAGTGAGCCTACATGAAGCACAATGTGCAGTCGGGAGGTAACTAATGTGAAATATTCCCTGACGGAGTTGAAATTATTTTATGATGTGTGAAGAATGATTGACTGGATACTTGCCACCCAATTTTATTGGTATTATAAAATTTGCTGTAAATGTTAAGTATTATAGAGAAAGTCTGAGAAATTTTTCTAGCTAAGTTCAGCATTATAATATGTGACCCTGGACCACAAAACCAGTTTAAGTACCATGGGTATATTCGTAGCAGGAGCCAAAAATACATGATATTTTCTTTTATGCCAACAATTATTGGGATATCATGTTCCATGAAGATATTTTGTAAATTTCCTACCGTAAATATATCAAAACTTAATTTTTGATTAGTAATATACATTGCTAAGAACTTCATTTGGACAGCTTTCTCAATATTTAGATTTTTTTGCACCCAGATTTTCAAATAGTTGTATCTCAGCAAAATATTGTCCTGTACTAACAAACCATACATCAGTGGAAAGCTTATTCAGCTTTCAAATTTCGAAAAATTGACACTTATGATAGGTTTTGTGGTCCAGGGTCACATATTTGATTAAATGGGTCATCATGCAAACTTCACTTTTACATGTTGTTTGAACATTAATGCGTGTTGGCAGTGTATGTACAAATCTACCCTATAATGATAAAAATCCATGCAGTGGTTTTTAATTAATCTGTAAAAATAATATCCCCTTTTTCAAATCAAGCCATTCTCAGATGCCTGTCGGTGTGGCGTCACACAATTGATGAACTGGAGTTGTTTGGATTTATTGTGGATTATTGTGATGTGTTTATCAGCTGTTTAGACTCTCATGCTGACGGCACCCATTCACTACAGAGGATCCATTGGTGAAGTGATGTAATGCAAAATTTCTCCAAATCTGCTTTAATGAAGAAACAAACTCATCTACATCTTGGATGGCCTGAGGGTGAGTACGTTTTAAGCAATTTTTCATTTTTGGGTGAGTATTGCTTAAGCATTGCACAATAATAATTGCTTTTCTAGAAATACAACAAACCCTAAAAAACAGTCAGTGTAATGACCATGTTAATGGCCTGTTTTTGCCTAAGGCTGTCAAATCACTCAATCTGCCCCTGGGTTTAACCTTTACCACCACCCACACATAAGGAAAATATCTTCTTTTAAAAGGTAAGCCAGTTTATTTTGTTTTTCCTAATTATGCACAATTATATGGTTAGTTGCATTTGATTATTTGCATTTAGCATTGATTTTCCCTGCTGTACCTGACTAGCTCAAGCTTCTTTCACAGACATTTTCACAAGCATTTCCAGAAGGAGAAACAAACAAAACCCAGGAAAAGGTAACTGTAAAAATGAGAAAATCTAAAGCTTTCTCACAACATCACAACCAGACAAGCATGAAGTCCCAGCGTCAGACAGCAGAGCACAAGCAGGTAAAGAGGTGGGATGTCTTTCAGCACCTACTCAATGAGGAACAGATGCTGACCTTTATCCAAGAGTCACTGTGGGGAACAGACGCGGAAACAATGCCAAAAATGGCCTGTCGTCATTTTGCTAACGAGATTTGCCAACACTCGGCACAATCAGGGCGATTCATTAAGCAAAGCCTCTTTAGTGAGCAGTGCAGAAGACATGCTGGTCACCTCAACAGGTACACTGATGAGACTAAGGACCGGTTTGCTAATAATGGAGGCGTGAAAAGATCCTCTAGAGATTTAGAGATGTTCCTCATGATTCATTCTCCAGCACTTTCTATACATACTGTACTTACTTTTTCTCTACCTAAGCTTGTATTTTTAGCAATGCTGCTGATTTTTCTGTGTGACAGTAGCACCGCTGTTCTCAGAACAATGTAGCTTTTTAAGTGGAGCATGTTTTTTTGTTGTTGTGGTTGTAATTAGCAGAGCATGACAAAAGTGTAATGTTGTTTTACAATCACATTTGTTGTGCGCAAAAAAAAAAAAAAAAATCATACATGGACTGTAATGTCTTTCTCAAGCAGCATTCTGAAGTGTGCCTCATTTTAGTGAACACACACACAGTGTATATATATATATATATATATATATAGAAAGAGCTCTGTTAGGCTGCATTTATTTAAAAGAGCTCTGTTAAATAAATAAAATAAATAAAAAAAAAAAAAAAAATAAAAAAAAATAAAATAAAATAAAATAAAATAAAATAAAATAAAATAAAATAAAATAAAATACTATTATTTAAAATAACTTTTTATTGAATATATTTACAAATGTGAATTTCCAGCATCATTACTCTAGTCTTCAGTGATGTTTTAATGAATTTGAAAGAACTCTGTTAGGCTGCATTCAAAACAAAACAAAATAAAATAATAAAATGCTGCTCAAGTGTGTGAAATGACCCTAGACTTTTGTACAGTAGTGTACAGTATATGAGGATAGGGGACATGTTTGTTATTTATTTATTTATTTATTTATTTTGCATTTTGATTTATGCTTTCACTTCAGCACAGCTGTGGAAATGTGATGGATAGGGAGTTGGTGCAAACATATTGCCACTGTCGCTTTCTGTGACTAATAACGGACGCGATCAGCAGTCAGCATTAAAAATAACAAATTCCAGCACCGTATTGCCACTCATTACAACACACGCCAACGAAATGCTGAAAATTAGAGATGCTTCCTCTGTAGCAGACACAGCCCTCCTGCTAGCTTTTAAAAAAAGTGGTGGTACAAAATCAGCCAAACACAGGATGAAAGAGTTTTGACATTACGAGTGTGATTTAAACAGCAGGTTTCTATTGCACCACTGCATGGCCATAAAATGTCAGCTGCCTTTTAATAAATGAAAAGAACCTGTTATGGGAAAACAGGATTTTCTGTTCTCTTTTGAAATAAAAGATTTTGATCTGCACATGCGCTAATACAATGCAAAGCTCCCTTCCACGTTCACCTTTTTGCAAGGCTTGATCTAAAGGGTGTGAACAGCTCAATTATTATGGCTTTTTATAAACAAACCTAGGGGATTTATCACAATTTGCACCTGTACTTTTGTCGAAATCATGTTTGTGCGTTGGCGGTTTGTGCTTGGTGGTATATAATCAAAACCCAAGGCCTGTAATCTCAAAGAACAGACAGTCAAGGCAGTGATTTTGATGGCTTCGCAGAATCACTCTCTAACATAAATGAGGCTTTTGATGGTGGTCTGGCAGAAAGCATACGCACCTCATCATATGAGACGTGATGATCAGCCATACTTAATGTCGGCTGTGTTCCTCTTCATGTAATGACATCGTTCTGGTACAGAAAGGAGTCAGGTGACAATATGTTTGTTCCTTGACACAGCGGTGATTCAGTGGTTCTAAACTGGTTTCGCTTTTCAATGGACATCAAGTGGTGACCCAATACGCTACCAAAACTATTTTTCACAGGGGTTTTTCAAAAGCGCTGCCCTTGATTTGTCCTTTGTGGTACTTTCTCCAAAAAAAAAAAAAAAAGGTACAAAAGCAGTCTCTGCGACAATACCTTTTCAAAAGGTACTAATATGTGTCATTAAGGTACTAAAATGTGCACTGTAGGTACTAATATGCACCCTTTTGGGATAAATAAGGTACAAAGGTGCATTTTGAAAAGACAACACTCAGTGATTTGATCTCAGATTATTTTGGGGGAAAATAAAATAAAATAAAATAAAATAAATACTTAAACCAAAGCTAAACTGAAATGTTTCTTTTTAAAATCATGTTAATTGTGTAAATGAAACATAAAAAAAAAAAAAAAAAAAAAAAAAAAAAAAAAAAAAAAAAATGATTACAATTAATTAAAAAATAATTAAAACATGTACACTGTAGGTACTAATATGCACCCCTTAGGGGTAAATAAGGTATAGGGATATAACATAAAATAAAATTAAATTAAATTAATTAAATTGAATTAAATTAAATTATCCAAAGCTAAACCAACCAAAGCTAAAGTCGAATGTTTCCTTGTAAAATCATGTTCATTATGTAAACATAATAGTCAAACTTCAGTCATATTAATTATGCATAAAGAATTACTTGTTTTAATTTAAATATGTAAGTGTAATGTAAATGTAATGTAAATACATTAATATAATACAATTACAATTAATTAACAAATAATTAAAAATATATTTTTCTGGGTGGGGAAAAGGCAAATGATTTTTTAAAATGAAATGAAATGAAATTAAATAAAATATAAAAATAAAATATAAAATATAAAATATAAAATATAAAATAATAAAAATAAATAAATAAAATAAAATAAAATATTTTCTTCAACCAAAGCTAAAGTGAAATGTTTCTTGCTTCTTGTCAGTGTTGTACACTGGGGGATATTAAGATTTTGTAATGTTTTTGAAAGAAATCTGTTTACATCACTCTTGTTAAAACTCTTTCATCTGGCTGCATATAAAACAAAATAAAACAATAAAATAAAATAAAATAAAATAAAATAAAAAATAAAAAATTGCTGTGACAATAATTATGCATAAACATTTATTTGTTTTAAGGTACATATCTAGGTATGCAAATACATTAATATTTAATATATGCTTGCTGATTTATTCTACTTGCTAAGGGGTCCTTGGCCTAAAAAAAAACATTAAAATGATCTTTTTTTATGTATAATGATCCGGTTTTATTTATTGTTTCTGTTTACTGTTGATTTATAGTGATGTATTCAGATGAGATAGCTTCTTTTGAAAAACCCAGCAGGCTTGTCTTTATTGTTTGAGTGTTTGATTTATTTTGAAATTCAATAGTTTCATTGCCAACAATTCATATTAAACACAAAGCATGTTTATCTTTTTGTAAGTGAATATATTTAATGTAGTCTCTGTCATATTTTCTTTCATTTTGCATTATTTATTTATTTATTTATTTTTTTTAAGATAAACTGCATGTTATGCACTCTACCCTTATTTGTCAAAGTATAGAACTTTGATGCATTTGACATGAACAATAAAATTAAATCTATATAGCTGTGATTATTTATTATTTGTATTTAGCATTTTTAGATTTTTCCCAACAGTTCCACAAATAGCGTTTCATGGGTAAAACATGAATCTTTATTTCTCTCTCTGAATATGTTAAATAAATATTAAATTTTGAATATTTTTATTATATTTAAATATTTTATGACTCTTGAACTGAGCTGTGGTACAAATAGTTATCTTCAAGTTGTAAAACTGAAGTATGACTTTTGAGACATTAGGTCAGTAAAATAAATTGCACCACTCTATAAAAACATCAAAACATCTATGCATTTGATTCAGACAAAGAGAGAACGAAATGAAAAGAGATTTAAATAAACGGCCTTTGTTCTTTGCGATTCTGAATTGGAAACTGCTTTTATGTAAAAGTTCGACTTAATTTAATCTGCAACAGAGAAAACTGATCAGAACGTTTTGTTCTTTGACATATATACGTGAACGCTGGCTTGTTTCACTTGCATGAAAGAGCGAGAGAAGAGAGAGAAAAAGAGGGAGACGGATTAAACCAGGCAGAACCGAAACAGGGGTAGAGCACTTAATCGGGAGCCCTTGAGCTCAGAGGAAAGAAGACAAACATTTCCCCCACCAACACACCTGCCAGGTTGACGACAGCTACCTGTAGAGAACTATAAATTCACCGGCTATTTGAGTGTGCAGCTCTGTACTGTTATTATGTGTTCAGGTACATGGTGTATACAGTGAATAGTGTGTAAATAACATGCATTCATTTTCCTTTCTCCTTTTTTGCTAATGGAAGGAACACATGATGAATAAATGTGTACTTTGAATTCAGTGTTAGCTGCTTTTGATAAAAAGTGTCAAATGCATAAAAAATGTAAAGTAAATACATTTTGTTACTCACTATTTAACATCTGTTCTAAGAACATTTTGCTGAAGTTCCCGTTAAGTTTTCAGAATGTTTAAAACGTCCCATTTTTAAACGCTGTAAAAAGTTCTTTCTTGGTTGTGCGAATGTTAGACAAAAACTTTAATGGAATGTTCAGTGTTACTGTTGCAAACATTGTTGAAATGTTACTTTTGAATCTATCTATCTATCTATCTATTGATCTATCGATCTATCAATCTGTCTTTGTAAGACCTAACCTTTAAACCTAAAGGCATTTTAACATTTTTACTGTTAGCTTTCATACTTAGCTTTATGACAGACTTTCTGTTCTAGTTATATAATGTTCACCATAGATCTGTTAAGCAGTATATGTTTGTTAATCACTTGTGTATGAACGTTTTGTGAAAAAAAAAGAGCATCTGGAGTAAAGAGTCCTTTAGAGGAGAGGAGAGAAAGCCGACTGAAAGAGCAGCAGACTGTCATCTTTCAGGCTGTCTGACCTCTCGACCAGGTGCTAATACAGCTCTCTCTTCCTTTCTCTCTCTCTCTGACACTCATTCCACTCCACTGTTTGAAGTGGATGGTCTGAATCTCTGTAATTCTCTCGGATCCTTTAGCAGAGCTCAGCAAGGAGAAGAAAACAGAGAGTAGTCAATAAAAAGAGTTGCAATATTAGTCTGGACTTATTTGTTTCCTGTAGGCTAATTAATGCATGGCCATGCACCAACAAGTCTATTCATCTTCTGTCCTGATGATTTCACGTTTCTTACAATATTATATTCATATCTTGTTTAAAATTGTACTATTTATGGTAGAACACTGGTGAAAAAAAGAGCACATGCTGGTAGGTATGTTTTGATGCTGGTTTAAGCTGGTCCTTTGCTGGTTTATGCTGGTCTTAGCTGGTCATGTTGCTGGTCAAGGACCAGCATAAACCAGCATCAAAACATACCTACCAGCATATGCTGTTTTTTTCATCAGAGACAACTGTTTAGTTCAAGTCATTTTAATCAAAGATAATCTCTAATAGAGTAGAAAATAAGCTACTATGATATCTGAAATCTTAATGTATTTATTTATTTATGTTTCTAGTGTTTTGTTTAATATTCCACAACGTTCACACTGGTTCACGTCAAATGTAGCCACGCCCCTTTTCCTAAAACCGCGCAAAGATAAAACAAAAATGAGTTAAGACAGTTGTAATCAAAAACGGAACATGTAAGCAGCAGCATATTGTGTCAGTTATGTCAGAGTTGTCAAAAACAACAGCAGAAACAGCATTCTCGCACGACAAACTAACAGCTGACTTGTGAAGCTGAGAATGACCCTCACTTCTGGCAACCGTAATCTCAACTTCCTGTCTCCATATATGTGACCCTGGAGCACAAAACCAGTCACAAGGGTAAATTTTTCGAAATTGAGCTTTATATATCATCTGAAAACTGAATAAACAAGTTTTCCATTGATATATGGTTTGTTAGTATAGGACAATATTTGCCCGAGATACGACTATTTGAATATATGGAATCTGAGTGTGCAAAAAAATCAAAATATTGAGAAATCACCTTTAAAGTTGTCCAAATGAAGCTCTAACTAATGCATATTACTAATCAAAAAATAAGTTTTAATATATTTACAGTAGGAATTTTACAAAATATCTTCATGAAACATGATCTTTACTTAATTTCCTAATGATTTTTGGCATAAAAGAAAAATCAATAATTTTAACCAATGCAATGTATTTTTGGCTATTGCTACAAATATACCCCAGCGACTTAAGACTGGTTTTGTGGTCCAGGGTCACATATGGGCTGCCCTGTTAACGTGTAAAATGATTGACAGGTAAAAAGCGATTTGTAAACAAAGAATCTGCAACTAATTTTTTGCCGTTTTGGAGCTTATGGCGGCCACAGAGACGGATGTGATATTTCAGGACACCAAATTCACGGATATCAGTAAGGTAATAGATAATATATTTATTTGTTTTTGTTTAATTGTTCAAAGGTGGTAGCATTTCCCGCCTATCCAGTGGAATTGAACGTGATCTCCTCAAGTGCACCACAGAATGAAGACAGAATAGTAATCATGATTATTATTATTATTCGTGACCCTGAATCACAAAACCAGTCATAAGGGTTTTGAAATTGAGAATTATTTAGTTAAATAAGCTTTCCACTTATGTATGGTTTGTTAGGATAGGACAATATCGTTGAAAATCTGGAATCTGAGGGTGCAAAAAATTAAAATATTGAGAAAATCACCTTTAAAATTGTCTGAATGAAGTTCTTAGCAATGCGTATTACTAATCAAAAATTAGGTTTGGTATATTTATGGTATATATTTATGGTAGGAATTACTTAATATCTTAATATCCAAATGATTTTTGGAATAAAAGAAAAATATATATTTTTGACCCATACAGTGTGTTGGCTATTGCTGCAAATAGACCCTTGCTACTCATGACAGGTTTTGTGGTCCGGGGTCACATTTGGTTGTTATGTGAAATCCACATCCTTTTACAATGAATTTTGCATAATATAAAGCAATGCATGAATCACTGTGAAGTGTACAAAACTTTCACAAGGCTTCATCTTTTTAGGAATATATCAGGTTTCTACTTTTATGGTGTTTTAATGGCACACTTTGGCTCTCTTTGCTTTCATTGTGGTACAGAGCAGAGTCATTCTGCCTAACATCATCTTTTGTGTTCTGCAGAAGAAAGCAAGTCATATGAACTTGGAACAACATTAGGGTCAGTAAATCAAGACAGAATTTTCATTTTTGGGGCAGACTGTTCCTATAAGAGACTTCAATTCATTCCAGTGTGTGGACACAACAGTAAACAGCCTTGATACCTATTTATGAGAGACGCATCATTAAAAAGTGGACTGTTTTCTTTGTAGCTCTAATTAAAACAGCCTTGCTTTACAAGAGAAAGTCTGCACAGAAAACACTTCCCTTATGCTAAACAGAAACCACAAAAGTCATTAAATATGTTTTAATATGGATCCACAATTAAATGCATTGCCCTACATTCTCTGGAAACCCTTTAGTGTGGACTAAAAGTTGTCATGCTACTAATTTAAAGCTGAAATGTGCAATTTCTCAGGGTGTCACCAATGAGAATTGCAAAAATAATGATTGTTTTCAATATGGTGTCCCACCAACAAGAGAGTCTTGCCAGGCTCTCTGAATGATGTATAATGTGCGTGAACTAGAAGAATAGAATATGTTGTTTTTACCATATTTCTGTAATCACGTTTTTTCTAAAAATAGATGGAAACCCTAGTAAAAAATAAATGTTATACTAAGTATAGTTCATGTCTATTAACATACTTACTGACATATTGCTCGAGACTTACTGATATAAAAATTATAATTAAACTTTATTTGGAGCACTACTTGTGCACAATGCACATTTCTTTATATTAAGCCTAAAATATATTTTAATGTCACTATTGATGAGGATTGCATGATCTTTAAATATTTTGCATTTAACAACAATATTATTTAAAGTGTACCTAAAGTGTTTTACTTTAGCACAATCAAATATACTTAAGTATATCTTTAGTTGGACTTCAGCACTACTTCTGCACAATTAAAGTGCATTAAGTACAACATTTTCTGTTCCAATTTAGCAGACTTTAAGTATACCAGTTTAGTATACTAAAAGTACATTTGCATGGTATTTTTATTAAGTGCATAATATGTAAATGTATTTGTAGTATACTTGTAAATGTATTTTAAATACATTTTAATATATTTATTTGTTAATAGGGACACAGATGTTGCAATAATGGTGTACAATCATTTTTCATGGATTAATCTAGCAAAAGTGGCAATATTTAGAATCTCTACACTTCATCAGCAACAAAAAATGTAAATTGCCTTTTACGTAAAATATTATTGCAGACCCTAGTGAAACATAAATATACTAAAATGTATTTAAAATACATTTATGTCATGCTAAGTATACCACAAATACTTTTACATAATATGTACTTAATAAAAATACCCTGCAATTGTACTTTTGGTATACTAAATACTAAAGTCTGCTAAATTGGAACAACTAACTTGGTACTTAATGCACTTTAATTGTGCAGAAGTAGTGCTGAAATTCAGCTAAAGATATACTTAATTTGATTGTGCTAAAATGGAACTATTGCAAGTATACTTTAGGTACACTTTAATTATTTTGCATTTAAAGACCAATATTATTTTATACACACACAATACTTATCAATAGTGACATTAAACATATTTTAGGCTTAAAATTAAAAAAATGTGCATTGTGCACAAGTAGTACTCAGAATAAAGTTTAATTACACTTTTTATACGAGTAAGTCCCGAGCAATATGTCAGTAAATATGTTAATTGACTTGAACTATACTTAGTATAAAATAAATGCATTTTAATTCTATTACTTTTTTACTAGGGGAAATAAAGTGCTAGTTAGTGTTAGGAGAAGTCCACTTCCAGAACAAAAATTGACAGATAATGTACTCACCCCTTGTCATCCAAGATGTTCATGTCTTTCTTTCTTCAGCCGTAAAGAAATTGTTTTTTGAGGGAAACATTTCAGGATTTTTCTCCATATAATGGACTGATATGGTGCCCCGATTTTGAACTTCCAAAATGCAGTTTAAACGCGGCTTTAAACGTGTTGTAAATGATCCCAACCGAGGAAGAAGGGTCTTGTCTAGCAAAACGATTCATCTTGTCTTGCTCTCCCTGAACTCTGTGTACTCTGCCCCAAGACAGTTGAAAAACAGATGTTGAAAAACTTTGATTGTATTTTCTCCCTCAACTTCAAAAATCATTTCAAAATCATACTACATCACTGCAGAAGTACCGACCCAGTCTACAATTTTTTTCAGCTGGGATCGTTCGAAGCCGCATTTAAACTGCATTTTGGAAGTTCAAAATCGGGGCACCATATCAGTCCGTTATATGGAGAAAAATCCTGAAATGCTTTCCTCAAAACATAATTTCTTTACAGCTGAAGAAAAAAGACATGGACATCTTGAATGACAAGGGGGTGAGTACATTATCTGTAAATTTTTGTTCTGGAAGTGGACTTCTCCTTTAAACATATAACTTTGAACTAAGATTCTCTGACCTGAAAGAAAAAACTAGCTTTATAGGAGACAGTTTATGTTAAAATGTGCCGTGCAAATTTCTGTTTGACACATTCTTGCATAGCTATCTATGCTATCGTTCATGCTGTTGTATAGAGTATGTTTGGGTATAATGACAGCTGGACTGATCCAAACAATTTCAACCTACTGCATTAATGAGGCTATTTATGCAATGAATAAGCCACTGATTGTCTATTGTGTTGCTTTGCTTTAACCATGCCTTTAGGAGTACTTACAGTGTCTCTCCAAAGGTAGAAGAAAGCATCTGCAATATTTGTTATTGACTGGCTGGTTCAATACACAACTATTAGCCTCTGTCAGACTGATTAAACAACTGAAGATGAAAAGTGAAGATGTCTGGACTGAGACCGAGAGGAGGGAGCGAGATGCTACCTCAGACGACTCGCACGTCTGCTCTCTCACCACCGTTCCTTTGCTTTTCAGTCATCTATTCATCTGCTACCCCTCCCTCTACCTCTCGTTCGCTCCTGGACTATGTTTGATTCATGCCAGAGATGATTCACACTCCACCATATCCGGCATGAGGGAACCCTCACTCTCCATCCATAATTTAGATCTCTCTCTCTCTCTCTTTCTCTCAGAGTGTGTGTGTGCGCATCTCCATCCTCTCGCACACTGCCTGTGTCTTGTGCAGCTGTCGATGCATGGGGTAGAAGATTGCGCCGTATAGAAGACGGGATCTATGAAAGCACCCAGGTAAGAGAGAAATCCCTTGCTATCTCTGCAAAGTTCTCCATTTTGGAATAGAAATGAATATTGATGCATTGGGATGCGGATTATGGATGTTTGAAGTTGGAAAATACAAATAGAAAGGCATGAGAGGGAATGAGATTAGGAGAAGTGGAGTGATCGAAAGTGAAAAAGAGATTGTGTGGGTAATTTGATGGTAAGGGATGGGCGGCGCTCAATGTCGTCTCTCATGTGATGCATCGTGCAATTAGAGCCACTCTCTGGGAAAGTTATATCGCTGCTCTCTAGTTTATGTGTGTGTGTGGCTGCTTGTTGCCATATGACTCTGTTTATTCATCCTCAAACGCCAGTGAAGGCACTCATACTATATTCACGGGCTGTTGCGCCTTGTTCAGCTCAAGAGTGTGTGTGTTGATGAGAACAGCTCAATAATGCAGTTACTTGTGGATGTAACACATTTGCTGATGGACTTTTGGTGATTAACACACAAGCATTAATAGGATGACAAACGGATGTGTTGCTGTTGTATATAGTGTGTGTGTGGAAAAAACAAAACAAAAGATCTGCCTGCAGGAAAGAAAAAATATCAAATGACATCTCTTTGATATCTCAGATGTTCTTCTAGACAGCTACAGTATGAGATAAAATGGAGAGTTTTCTGAACCGTCTGCTTTCCTGCTGAGAAAAACTAGTAATCTTATTTGTTTTGTCTCAGTAATGTCTCAAATGGTCCTCAGATTTGCCAAGATACCATTCTAGCTCTTCCAAATTCACAATATCTGAGTTTTGCTGATGGTCTTATGGCTCTGTATTCTCACTGCATGCAATTTGGACATCGATTTTGATGCTTAAAATGTAACTGAGAACTTGAGTCTCAGTCTCCAGATTTTCTGAATGTTTATTTATAAAATATTTACTCAAAAGTGTTTTGGCAGTACCTCTAATCAGCCAAGCTTTGCTGATAAGCTAAAAATGTAGACATATTGGCTGATTATTTTATCGGTCAGTCTCAGTTCCCCAAAGAGTTCATTGTGGATAAAGATAACACCAGTGTTTTTATATACATTATATGCTTTTCGAATTTTTGTGATACTTTGTTTTTTCAGCTCTTTTTTATGTTTATGCTCTATTTTAGATTTTTACATTAACAATGTAATCAATATTCTATTTATTAAAGCGAAGAATGAATCTCATCAAGTTAGTGTTTTTAACAGTAATTCCAAAACAATAACTCAAGGCAGTAACAATTTAAACAATATATATTTGTGAACTTATGTTAAGCTGCTATTTTGAATAGTTAAGGGAGAAGTTCACTTCCATAGCAAAAATTTACAGATAATTTACTCACCCCCCTTGTCATCTAAGATCTTCATATCTTTCTTTCTTCAGTCTTAAAGAAATTATATTTTTTGAGAAAAAAAATATATATATATAATAGTGGACTTATATGGTGCCGTGAGTTTGAACTTCCAAAATGCAGTTTAAATGCAGCTTCAAAGGGCTTTAAACAATCTTAGTCGAGGAAGAGAAGGGTCTTATCTAGTGAAACAATCTGTTATTTTCTACAGAAAAAAAAGGACAATTTATATACTTTTTAACCTCAAATGCTTGTCTTGTCTAGCTCTGCGTGTGTTCTGTGCATTCCGGTTCCCATCTCATTTTGTTCTCCATATGGAGAGAAATCCTCAAAAAGCATAATTTCTTATCGACTGAAGAAAGAAAGACATGATCCATGATGAGATGATAAAGGGCTGAGTAAATTATGTGTAAATTTTTGTTCTGGAAGTGAACTTCTCCTTTAACTTTTAGCTATTTTTTAATTTTTCGGATCATCAGTCATCATAGCTCTGTAAAAATGACAAACATGGTAATTTACTTTAAATTGCTCACTAAAAACTAGGGCTGCCCTTGACTAAAGTTTTTTTCTGGTCGACTAGTAGTTGTTCATTTTAAGATTTATTACTTGACAATTAGTCACACATTTATTAATAAACCATATAAATCATAATAATGAGCCTTTATTTGCCTACATAGCCTAATAAGCTTTCCACAGGGCACAGATATAATAATTATAAATGTGTCTGGGAAAAACAGCAAGAAGGCTGCATTGACATTTTAATAATTTATTGATAAACTATCTTGCTTTCTTTGTTTTTGGCTTAAGAGATTTGTCATCTCCGCAGTAGTGAATGCGCCTGTATGCATGTTTCACACGGATTTCATTATTTGAGAATATTTGTTTTTATTTTGAATTGGTTCATTTAAAAGTAGACATTTCACTCTATATAGATATGTTTCATGTCTGTAAGGCAAGTGTACATATAGTTTCGAAGTTTTGCGCTCAAGTTCGCGAGACCAAGATGGCAGAAAGCACATCCTGTTTAATTATTTTACAAAAGCACAATGTTTCGTTGTTACTTGGACTGCACGCAAATAAACATAGAGTCTTTACAGATTCAAAAGATGTATTAATTTTTTATCTGTATGACCACAAATGACGGAGTATTTTAAGTGGCCGCACCAGCACCTCCATCTGTCATGCAGTGAGTGGGCTAATATTCAGCTTCCACACTCTTGACAGACACTTTAATAGTTCATATTTTTCATCTTTGATGAAAAAACATATCTGAGGTTGATGAATGATAGATGAGTGTTTGGATGTCCTGCCTGTACTATATTACCACATAGACCAGCCATTAAAGGAGAAGTCCACTTCCAGAACAACAATTTACAAATAATGTACTCACCCCCCTTGTCATCCAAGATGTTCATGTCTTTCTGTCTTCAGTCGTTAAGAAATGATGGTTTTTGAGGAAAGCATTTCAGGATTTTTCTCCATATAATGGAGCTTCAAAGGGCTCTAAACGATCCCAGCCGAGGAAGAAGGGTCTTATCTAGCGAAACGATCAGGAATTTTTTTCCGAAAAATAAAAATTTGTATACTTTTTTAACAAAAGCTCATGTAGCACAGGCTCTGGGATGTGCATCCACAATGCTACGAATCACATCTAAGTTCATCATCTGTGTACTCCAGCTCAAAAAGGTAGAGTATGGGGAAAAACTCCATCTAATCTTCTCCTACAACTCGTCTGACATCGTTGTACCTTTTTTTTTTATAAACAGCGTTTGACTTACTTGCACTTCCTTAGTCTTTGCGTGTTAATTTCATAAACACTGGGTCTGTGGTTCCGCCTACGTTCCGCCTGACCTTTCGACGTGATTCAATAGTACGTAATGTCGTGGATGCACATCCCAGAGCCTGTGCTCCATTATATGGAGAAAAATCCTGAAATGCTTTCCTCAAAAACCATAATTTCTTCATGACTGATAACAGAAGGACATGAACATCTTGGATGGTATGGGGGTGAGTAAATTTTTTGTAAATTGTTGTTCTGAAAGTGAAGCTCTCCTTTAACGATCTGTCCGCCACAGACTGCGTAACTTTTTTTAAGCGACTTATAAAACTTTAGTCGACCAAGCCTCTTGTTGTCGACTAACAGTTAGTCGACTATTAAGGGGCAGCTCTACTAAAAACTCCCACAGATCATGTTTTCGTGCCATTTTTAGTCTTATTTGGACTTAACAATGAGGTTATATCTAAATGTGAGTTGTTTACTTACTTTTTTAAAATTAGTCTTCCCACTGACTGATTTGTCAATGCGGAATGTGTTAGAACACAAGAGGAGGGATTTATCGCATGAACCAATCACAGCCATTCATAACCAGTCATATCCAATCATATCGCGATGGAGGCAATGGATCCTTTCACATGACTTTCCCCCATTCATTCTCATTTACCAACCACCAAATCCACTGCATGCTTTAGGGGTTCTGTTAACGGTTAACGGGCTCAGGGGAGGCAAGAGAGATGCAGATTCCAGCTGTAACTTTACCTGCCGGTGTCCCTGTTGGACAATGTTTCTTCTTTATACACTTTTTAATGTTTTATTTTTGTACTACGAATTTTTTTCTCATCCAATATTTTAAGAAGACACTGCCTTCCTTGCCTCCTCAGTGGAAACATCCCTGGTCCACATGTCCACAAAGTTACCGGAAATTAAAAACAGAAAACGGTACATTCAGTGCACCTAGCAAAAGTTATTTCACAAGCTTGGTATACAGGTCAGCTTTCAGGCTGGAACACACACACACACAAACACATATCAGTAGCTGCCTGTACAAATGTGTGAAGCTTTGCATTGAATGCAACACTCTTTCCAGCTGGCACACTGGAGCTGATAAGGAACCTGACACAGCATTTCATGGACTGGCTTAACATCGCACCTTATAACCATGACCATAAACACACCTCTGTAAACAGACCAAGGCTGCACAGATATTCATATTCGACCTTCCTGCTGAACAGTCAACATTGGCGAGTAACTTAACTGCATATTTTCAGTAGCTGTTGTCCAAATAATATATATTTTCTGTAAAAATCTAGTCGTTTTGATGCACCACACTATAGTAAAATGCATCGCCGTCACTAGAATTTCAGTTATTTTGTCCCATGCAGATAAATTTTGCAGTTGCAGAATTTCTGTTCGAAGTTCCCTTAAATGTATACTACATTTTTAGTAACTCGAAGTGAAGTGAACTTCTTTGTCAGAAGGCTAGCTTGACTGTAGTTGACTTTAAATCACAAGTAGCTTATCCTGGCAGGCTATCGTTTCAAAGAATCTTGAGAACAACACAAGTCAGATGGTGTGTAACATGCTAGATCCATTCCTCACTATTCTGCTCTAATATTGAAGTCATCTGCTGCACTTTGGGACCTGAAAAGCCTTCAAAAGAAAGACAAAAGGCTGTGGTATTGTCTGAGAGAAAAACAGGGACAGAAGCATCTGTCAAGGATGTGAGCTGTCTCTGGAAAAAGAGAAAGAGGAAGAAAAGATTGCTTTTCTGTCTGACTGTGTATCTTGTGTGCTTTCTGGTTTTGAGGGGAAGCAACTTGCTTTTAAAACGCCTTGAGTTAAGAGTAGGCATAAACGATGCCAATGATTAGGCCTGTAATGGCCTGTGTGTGTGCGTGCGCATGCTGACCCACACTATTGTATTTGTCAGCTATAGGCTCATGAATCACTCTTGTTGATTAAAACGCCTCTAGCATGCAGGCTGTGATTACGCAGCTGCTACCATTTCAACCCAAGAAAACAGATCGAGAAAACTATGCTAACCAAAGGCATTTCCTCGGATGCAAAGTTTAAAGTCACACAAAATGGCATTCACAACCCATTTCACTTATGAAATCTGGTGCATTTCTAAGTGAAAGTGGATGAGACTTTTATGAGTTGTATTGTTCGAAAAACAAGAGGCGTGATGTCACCTGGAAAAAAATGCATTAAATGTCATTAAAAAGGTAATTTCAAAGACAGAGAATGATATGTTTTGATAAATATTACAAAGACAAGAATCTCATGCACAAATTAATCCATTAATAAAGAAAAGAGGACCTTTTTTGTGGGCAATCAGCTTGTCTCTGTAGTGTCTGTCCATTCTGCTGGTTGTGTTGATATCTCGTAACGGATCATTACACAGTCGCTAAGAGCTTACTGAAGGCTAATGTTTATGAGAACCATCTCGGAACCACACCAAATAACCAAATTATTATAGTGTATAATCTACAATGACTTTTATTATTGGGGCATATAATGAGAAGTCGGCCTTGTCCGCTTATGAAATGAGCAGCTTGGCTGTTATACTCTCATTTGGCAAATTGTTGGTTTTCAGGAACATACTAGCATGTTATTCACTACTAGACTTTTTCTATGTTTGTTCTGTCTGTGAATATGGTGGGCTCGTTGTATTTTTAGAATGCGCTGAAATAATGAGGAAGTCGCGTTTTGGGTCAAAACTTCAAAGCATGCTTAGCATGTTGATCACTGTGATTGTCTCTCAGGTATGTGATGTTTTTTTTTTTTTTTTAATAGAGTCTTCTTTGTATCATGTTTTGGTTGGAAACCAAACAAAACTGCATATTTTGCTGATTATTGCTTCTGAAAATGGTCAATAATTGGCATGTTTTGGGCTGTGCAAATGTAATTGGTCGCACCGGGAAAACCATTTGGAGTACTATAGACTGCCAAAAGTTATAACAGATCAAGGAGAATATTGCAAAAAAAAAACTGTCTGAGGAACAAAAGGCATTTGTGGTTGGTCAAACTGAACCAGGATTTTCAAGAATCTTGATATTCATGTTTACTTGTATCATAGGTCAAAATATTGCGCCCTTTCCTGCTTACTAAGTCCTTCTCTATATGATTTAGCAGCTTCCACGTGTTTTTCCCATGTTTTAGACAGCATAAATTAGCAGAACAACAAATTCAGTAGTACATTAACCATGCATTCAAAGCTGTTGTTTACATCCGAGTATCACCAGTATGGCTGTGTATCCATGTAACTGACCAAATCGTGGTTACACAGAAAAAATTCATTTTTTTTCTCAGAAATGCATGATATCAACATGCAATTGTGATTATAAAGTTATGAAGTCAATTATAAAGTCAGAATAGCGGGATATAAACAAGCAATTGCGAGAAATAAAGTATGGATTTCAAGTTTATCTAGCAATTCTGACTTTTTTGTCTTGCAATTCTGATATAAACTTGCAGTTATGAGATATAAAGTCCAATTCTGGGGGGAAAGACTGATACAGAGTTTATATCTCACAATTCTGACTTAATAACTTGAAACTGTGTGTCATAAAGTCTGAATTTTCAGAGTTGATGTATCACAATTCTGACTTTATTTCTCTGAATTGCAACTTTATTGTGAGTTTATATCACGCAATACTGTGAGTAAAAAGTCAGAACTGTGAAATAGTCGCAATTTTCAGTGGCAAAAACTGGCTTCCATAGTTTGCATACAAATACTATTTCAGAAAGAGAGCATAATTGCAGACATTTAATGTTTTTTAATGATACCTTCATCTAAAATAGCAGTGTGCATTCTGAAATATTTATCAAATGGTGTTCAGAAGCAAACGTTATTTAATAGCTGAGGTTCACTGTTGCTGATGGCCTTGGTTGGCACCAGATTTTTTCACAAAAGTCCCATGACTGTTTAAATTTGCCCTGCAATATATCTGGTTAAGTCTAATCAAGCATAAATAAACATGTTATAGTTTAATTGGGGTGTTTGTTAAATTGTTTAATTTCAGTCACATCTAATTAGGTGTGAAGTACATTGCAGTTTTTAAAGCTGTGCAGTTACAGCAGTGCGTCATTATTTTTGAATGCATTTAAAGCTGTATTGATATAATATACAGGTCATTTGGACTGTACTGTGCTCATTAATTTTTTTATTTATATTTCATATGTTCATGAAAGCTTTGAGAGGCCAAAGATATGAGCTGTTGTCTGTTCTAATTAAACGGCATCTTGATCGTTGCAGTGAGATATCATGGAATCATTTTGTACAATTGTGCATTCATGAAATATAATGAGTGATGCTTTCTGTGATTCTGATATTTTATTCTGTTATCAGCCTTGTGATGCCTTGCAGCAAATGGATGCGTGCAGAATACATTATGACTCTTTTCTTACACACGCACACACAGAGTAGGGCTGGGCAATATGCTATTCGCAATATATTTGCCATTATTTTGCATGTCAGAATTGTGTAATACTTTTTTTTTTTTTTTTTTTTCACTCTTTTCAATTTTACATTTCTGAAAGACTGTGTTATTAGAGTAGTTTTGCCAACTCTCATTGTCACCTTATATATATATATGTATATATGGAAAGATGGCAAAACTGAAATGTATTAAACATATACTTAATAAAAACAACAAAATATATGCCAGTATCTTCTGTAAAATAAGTAAATTAACCAATTTTGTTTAAATGAAGGATTGCAGAAATGAGTACACCCTAGATGTAATTCAGCAAATGTATAATTTTCTAGTACTTAGGATGTCCTCCAGAACTTAAAGTATGCTGCTCTGACTCTTCTTGGCACTGAGTGTACAAGTTCATGACAAATTTTCACATCTGTTCTGTTTAACTCCTGGAGGACGGCCTCCTTAAATGTCCTGGTCTTTAATGGTCAGAATTCCCCACAGCTGCTCAAGAATGTTAAGACTGAATGAAATACATGTCCACTGAATGATTTTCACCTTGAGAGAACGAATATCTTCATTGTCATGCCGAAAAAAAAAAAAGCCCAATAATGCAGGGAATGAGGGGAGGGTAGCATCTGCAGTTTCAGTTTTTTGTATTACATCACACAGCGGTGTGTGAATTGATGACAGCATTGATAAAGCACAACTTTCTCACACCTTCAACACTCACACATCCCTATAGAAGAGCTTTCACTGTACTCCTCCTCTAGCAACACCAGAACATTTTGGATGTTTTTGGATCTGAAATGATTGACTTGGTCTCTTGAGATCAGAGTATGGATTCCCAGAAGTCTATATTTTGCAAATATGGGCCTCGGAAGAAGTGAAATGAGTTTATTGTGCTTTGGCTACAGTAGGTAAATCTAGTGGTGACAACAACCATGCATGCCACTTCTCCAGGCTGCGTCGTACTCTGTGAGATAAAGTGTCACTCTTTTCATAGCTTTTGCCGGCTCTGAGACACTTGCATGGTGTTTCTCAGGGTCTTTGTCGGTGCTAGTTCTGCTATATTTTCACACTTAAAACTCTAATTTGGTATTCCTCTTCTACTACTTCTGTCCTCTTTTATGCTAAGAAATGTCACCTGGCAGTTCTCTCCCAAGTGGCTTCTTTGTTGACAGCATTAAGTCTGTGTATGATTCAGTAGGCTATAAAACATCTTTAACAGTCAGGAGATTACTTGTCTTTCAAAGTTTTGGTTCAGTAGTAACTTTCAGGAGGGTGTACTCATTTTTGCGACACAACATTTTATCACTTTGTAACTGATCAAGCAGGCTTGTTGGAACATTATATCTCCAAGGAACCCTAACATGTCTTCTAAGTAGAGAGTAATTGCTGAATTTGTTTAGTTTTAGCGGGGGTGTACTCATTTATGCTGTGCACTGTTATTTATATATGTAATTTCGGATTTGATAAGAAATCTGTTGTCTGGCCACTGAAATGAGCATCTGGAGAGGAAAGTGTTTGTAATTGTTTTTCTTTTCTCAACGTTGTACATGCCCACATTACATTGCCAGTGGTTGATGCCACTCAAGTTATCGAAAGTCATTGTCTCTTAATGACTTGTAATTGCTTTGAATTGTGTGACACCCCTCCAGCAGCTTCTCACAGTGTTAATATGTGAAAAACATTGCCTGTGCTCGTGATGAATGACGCAAAGCTTCTTTGCTTACTTAACTGCTGCTGTTAGTTGTGTGTAAAAAAAAAAAAAAAGTGTCTTTAAATAATTAGCCACAAACACAGGTCTGTAGAATGAATGTTCAGTTTGTTTCATCATTTGTTGTCTCTATCACTGTCAGTAACAACAAAAACAGATGGGAATTGTTTATGCAGGTCTGTCAGTGGCTGTAAACACGAATAGCTCAAGGCACCTAAGATCGCACTGCAGTTTTTCCTATAACTAGTACATTGATGGAGAGAGCACTGTCTGTTTCAGCCTGTGTTTCCACACAGCGACAGAACTCATACACCTCGGACGGTTATTTTAAGAGTCGTTATGTAGTTAATCATAGAGCAGGAAAGCGAGTTAACAGATGTTTCGTGTGCAGGAAGGCTACAGGCTGTTACTCATGAAATACAGGCAAGCTGACAGTTCTTTTTGTTTTTATCTATCTATCTATCTGTCTATCTGTCTATCTATCTATCTATCTATCTATCTATCTATCTATCTATCCATCTCTCATATACTCCCAGGTTTTTTAGCCTTCATGCATTAATGAAGGATGCACATTAGGTCATTCAAGTTTGTCTCTATAATTTATCATCCTTGTTCTGGCACAGAAAATGATGGGAATATGTCGCACAAATCTGCTTAAACACCCAAATGTGTAAGAAACAAAATGGCAACACTATCATTAACTTTACAGGTGTTTGACTGTCAACAAAGAAGCCTTCTAACGACCAAATTGTGGAGGATAAATGATACCGTGCAGCCCTAGCATTTGTGCTGCCGTCGTACAATTATCAACAAAGACAACAATTTACCGTATTTTAAACACCTGTCTCTGCAAACTTTGTTGAACAGGTTTTATTTATGTAGTTTAGGAATTTTTACTCCTTGAACACATTTAATCTATAAACCAAAAATATATTTATTGAAATTTAATTAATTGTAAATGCAATTTACAAGGCGATTGATTGAAACTTTTTTTTTTTTTTTTTTATATTTATAAATGTAATGCAATCCAGCATATCCAGTTTATGATCAGCTTTACATAAACTTTACACTTATGTGACAATACTCTATATTGTCAAACATTTAATACAGTTTGGTTCAGTGGCTAATGATCAGTCAAAAAATTTGTTCTTTTAATAAGATAACCAAGAAAGTAAAATAAATTCTACATGGAAACATCACACTTGATATATAAACTGATATTTTCAAATGTTATTTCCAGAATAATAGTTAATAATAGACTTTAGGGCTATTATAGCTATCCATGCACACATATCCTATTCTTAACAATTTTGTCCATTTTTTAATATTTAAAATATCTGGTCCTTGGAAGGGAAAAAAAAAAAAAAAAAAAAAAAAAAAAAACATTGTGGAAAGATATTAAAACTCAAAAATGTTTGAACAGTAAGATTTTAATGTTTTTTTAAAGAAATCTGTTCTGCCCACTAAGCCTGCATTTATTTGATCTAAAAAACAGCAAAACCAGTAATATTGTGAAATGTTTTTACTATTTAAAATGACTGCTTTCTATTTGAATATTTAAAAAAATGTAATTTATTCAAGTAATCAAAAGCTCAATTTTAAGCATCATTACTTAAGTCTTTAGTGTCATTTGATTCTTCAGAAATCATTCCAATATGCTTATTTGCTGTTCAGAAACATCATCATTATTATTATTATTATTAGCAATATTTAAAACAGTTGAGTATTTTTTTTTATTATTATTTGATAAACAATCAGTATTTATCTGAAATAAAATACACTATTCAAAATATTTTCAAAAATATATATTTATTTATTTTTTAACTTTTATTTAGCAAGGATGCTTTAAATTTATCAAAAGTGATGATAAAGACATTTATAATGTTACAGAAGATTTCTGTTTCAGATAAATGCTGTTCTTCAGAACTTTCTATTCATCAGAGAAACACGAAAAAAAATCTACTCAGCTGTTTTCAACTTTTTTTTTTTTTTAGCAGCAAATCAGAATATTAAAATGATTTCTAAATGGTCATGTGACTGGAGTAATGATGCTAAAATTCAGTTTAGAAATCACACAAATAAATTACATTTTAAAATATATTCAAATAGAAAACAGTTATTTTAAACGGTAAAAAATATTTTAAAATTGTACCATTTTTATGTACAGTACTTTGGATCAATTAAATGCAGGCTTGGTGAGCAGAAGAGAGTCTCTGTTCAAAAACTTTTGACTGGTAGTGTATAAGTATATTTTCTTATTGCACTGTCAGATTTGTTTACTTGCTGTAAGTATAAACAAGTTGCAAATAAAAAAGTGCAATAAGACAATATAATATCTTAATATCACATGCATTGTTTCCATTCAGAGCACTATGAAACCATGTTAAACCTCACACTACCTTGAAGAGCAGCGTCCACATTAACCTGCGTGCCTACAGCAAGCTACAGATGTTGGCCCTGACCTGTGTGCCTGTGGCCTATGGGAAAGAGAGAGCCGGGCAGAGTGATTAATGGTCATGATTAGCAGGTGAAGGAATGTGCTCTTATGGCCTAGAGCATCGCACCGCATTTATCTCCTCAACTAACGTATCCTTTATGGAGGACAGCTTCCTCAAAGACTCAAAGTGACCTAGCCAGGGGGAGCTAAGGAAACGTGGGTGGGAATTTTGCAATGGTAATGCAACATGGAAGCAACTCGACGATGGGAACATAGCTAGCCGTTCGCTATGAGTCAAATCCCACGGGTGCTTCATTGTTTGCATAGATAGCTCGCCCTGATATGGTTTTTGCATGACACATATTCAGCGAGAAGTAATGTGGGCCATCGTTTAAATTCACAAAAGCTCATTAACATGCAAAACTCGAGGCAAGATTTCACACTGATGCTTTCGGAGCCAAATAAACCTGTTTAGCTTGAGCGAAAGCAGATAACGTGACCTGACCCAATCACTGCAATTGACATCAGCAGTTTGCACAATTTTTCAACATGCATTAGCGTAGAGCATAAAACAGCATGCGTTTAGAAAGAAAACGGGGTCAATTTTGAATCTGTGTTGACATTTTCTGCAAATTCTGAATTTTCCTACTACGTGGGCTCATTTTGTGCCGTTCAGGAAATGTCTGTGTTTGCCAAGAAATGTTTTTCTTTTTTTACTGAACGGCTTTGAAAAACATGCTTTTCCCCTCATTTAGCTTCTAGGAGGAACTCTAGTGATTTGACACTTCATAGAGTGCAAAGTGACAAGCGACAACAAAACACATTTCATGTGACGTGTCAGAAATTTGATTTGTCGCGTTTTATTTGATGTGTGTTTTCCAAATGGCAGAAGAGCACTGAGTGTAAACTCTCAACCTGTTGCAGTCCTTGAACGCACATTTTCCTGCATCACTAAGTCTGGAAGTGTAACATTAAAGGAATGTTTTACTCAAAAGGAAAATGATGTAATTACTTATTCACCTTCACATCATTCCAAAACTGAACGACTTTTGTTCTGTAAAGCACAGAAGAAAATATTCCAAAAAATGTCTTTGAAAATCAACATGGTTCAATGTGGTTTTGCAGTATGCAAAATGTCATACAGGCTTGAGGGTAAATAAATGACAGTTTTTTCATTTTAGGATGAACTATTCCTTTAAGCAGCGGGCTGTCCATTTTTGATGATACTTCTTGTCCTAGAAATATGGGAAAACTCTGGTCTTCCTTGCCTCATGATTTCCATTAACTTTAGTGAATATTTCATCATGTCATATTCAGTAATTCAGTTCATTGTTCCTGAAATTTCATAACATTTCACTGGCAATGTGCAAAACAAAAATGTTTAACAAATCAGACATTATGGAAAATGTTTAATTACTTACTAAAGCATGTATCAGTCAGATACAAAAATATCTGAGTATATTTAGAGCGGTTATTTTAGTATCATTGAGATACTACTATAGTTTTTCAAATATGTTTTGAATTAGATTGTAGTTTTGTATTATTGTTTTTTCTTTAATTTTTTCGATTTTCACGTTAATGTTTTATTAATTTTGTTGTGTGTTTTTGCCATTTTTATAAGATTTCTTTTAAACATTTTTTGTTTAGTTCTTTTAGTCATTTTATTTACTTTTTTTTTTTTTTTTTTTTTACTTGTGATTTTGGAAAATAAATGAAAATGAGAAATGGTGCTTCAGTAACTAGCTGGAAAAATGTTTTGTTTTTTTTGTTTTTTTTTGACTATATCCCTTTAGATATAGGTAACTATATTTGCCTAAAGATATATTTTTAACCTACATAAACCTACATACAAGTTTTTTTTAACCTACTTATTTTTATGCGACAAAAAAAACGAATTAACTAAATAAATAAATAAATAAATATTTTATATGTCCGTTCACAATGCCTTTTGACTTTTTTTCTGAATTTAAATGCATATTGTACAGATAGTTTAGATAGAGACAATTTAAATGCATATTGTACAGATAGTTTACAGATAGTTGAAAATATATTTAGATTTTTTTTTTTTTTTTTTTTTTTTTTTTTTTTAATGCATGCATTTAAAAAAAAAAAAAAAAATATATATATATATATATATATATATATATATATACACTACCGTTCAAAAGTTTGGGGTCAGTACATTTTTATTGTTTCTTTTTTTTTTTTTTTTTTTCTTTTTAAGAAATTAATACTTTTATTCACCAAGGATGTGTTAAGTTAATAATTACAAGTTTATTAAAAGTTAATAATACATAATTTACATTGTTATAAAATATTTATATTTTGAATAAACACTGTTCTTTTTAAACTTGTTATTCATGAAAGAATCCTGAAAAAAAAAAAAAAAAAATTCCAGGTTCCAAAAAATATTTGGCAGCACAACTGTTGATATTATCCAACATTGATCATTCTAATAATAAATCCAAATATTAGAATGATTTCTGAAGGATCATGTGACACTTAAGACTGGAGTAACAGCTGATAAAAATTCAGCTTTTCATCACAGGAATAAATTCTATTTTAAAGTATGTTAAAATAAAAAAACATTATTTTATATTGTAAAAACATTTTGCAATATTACTGTTTTTTTTTCTATATTTGTAATCAAATAAATGCAGCCTTGATGAGCATAAGAGACTTCTTTAAAGACTATTACAAGTCTTACTGACCCCAAACTTTTGAACGGTAGTATATATATATATATACTTGCAAAAACAACATGCAAAAGAAAAATAGTTTATTAATGCCTTTCATAATTAAAGAGATTACAAAACCCATCAAAAGTTGAGGTAAAATTGCAGTCACTTCACTGCACTCACACACTACACTTTGGCAGGTTTAGTTTTGGAAAGAATCTGTTACACTGAATTGAACAAAATGGTGATATTTAGCAAAACATCTGAAATCGATTTGACCATCTTTACTGGTCTGATGGTAAACCACCACCACATAAGCGAAGTACAGAGCAGGTCTGGTCTAATCCAGCATGTGTGGAAGAAAAAAAATCAATAAACTGTCCACCCAAATCAACTCAAGCCCAAGCTTTCTCCACCAAGAACAGCCTTATCATGTTTTTATGGTCTCAGGGCTGTTGCTCCCCTCTGTGGAATCATCTGAGCACCATATTCAGCTCTTAACACAGACATATTACCGCAAGTCAGCAAGACCAATGGCCCTACTGTGAACAAATGATTCAGCAGTATCATGACCATAAATTCCCCAACCAGCAGAAGTCTTACTCGCAACATTTCTAGTGCACTAAAGTCACATAAAAGAGAAACTTTAAATGTATTCAGCCAGAGCTGCACTAGGTCAGCACATGTTCTTTGTGGTTTTCTCATATCATGGTACCACACAAGGTACTATAAAGCATACCATGCTACTTTTATGGTAGGCTTGGGTGATGCTAGGGTTGTCTGTCAGCCCAACCCTATTTTATAGTAACTAACAGCCAGACTCAAATCATTACAACCTAGCTCCTGGAATATATCTAGTGTGGTATAAACAACAAAATTGGTTGATAAAAACAAAGTAGTTTGAGTGGCTCTGCAGCATGAGAAAAATAGAAACAGGATGAGAACGATGAGAGGGATGCAGTTTTCACCTCTGATTTGTTTCTGTTGTTAAAACACATAAATAAGGAATCAATTGAACTGCCAGGCTATATAATAACATCAATATATGAGTGCTCATGGTGTCTGAAGCTCTGCAACTCAGCCACCAGATGTGGCGAAAAAGTTCTAGCTCTTTTTTGTAGGTTAATCACTTTGCTTTGGGGAAACTAATTTGTACACCCATTAGGGTGATATAAAAACATGGCATTATATACACATACACAAGAGCTCAGTTTGACAGCTCCAGGCTTTACATTCTCTCCTGAGCGCAAAGAATAAACAACGCTTGTCAAACAAACAGTCTCTTATTTATTGCTAAAGGCAAACTAATTCTTCTTCCTAATCGATTCAGCTGCATGCAAAGCACGAGTAGGAGCCACCCGTCGAGTCTGACAGAATAACTTGTTATGAGAGATTTCAGGATTGGTGTTTGACTGTGTGTCTGTGAAATGAAGCTGCTCTTCTTGACTGGCTTCTTTAAGACGGCTTTAAAGTGCGACAAGGTTTGATAAAGTAACAGGGTGAATTCAACTATGAGTGCCGTGACCTTTTTGAGAAATGGCATCGCGTAATGAAACACTAAGTAAGGGTGACAAACACAGAACCTACAGTTAATTGTCCGCACACACATTCATATGTTTGTGAGGACCTGTTTAGCTCATAATCACGTATTTATAGTAATAAGGGGACTAACAGTAACATCACTCAAAGCTCTAACCAAAGAGAATTGATCATTATTCTGTTTATAGTGGATAGCACATTAACAAGACATTACGCAAAGTACTTTGCTTTAAAAACTTGCTTTGTTAATCATAAAAACTGTTTTTTTTTTCCATCATCAACAATATCAGATATGAAAAACATGCTTCATGAAGATAATTAAACTGATTTAATTCAAACATACTGTTGATAAAATTATGATGCTTTGCAAGAACATTAATTATCTCCATCAAACACTTCATTGCTAACCTTGCTGAAATATTTTAAACACTGAAAGCGAATAACAGTTTCCAAAGCTGTAATGTAGGAGCCGTGACAACGGAGGTGGGGACAGAGATTGTCTTACAATAGGGAAATGAGAGGGTCTGTATTACTTACTATTGGAGAAAGCATAACGGCTAACTTGGATCACATGATATGCCATGATAACAAATCACATTAAAGCCTTGACATCATTGAATTTTATTCAAAGTTGCACGACACTTACTTACCGATAACAGATACCATAGGACTAAACCATATTTGCTTTTTAAAATACATTTTTGAGTTTATTTATTTATTTAGTTGGTTTTGTAGCATAAAAAAAAGATAGGTAAAAAAAATAAAATGTGTGTATGTGTGTATATATATATATATATATATATATATATATATATAGATAGATATATAGATAGATAGAGAGACAGACAAACAGATAGATAGACAGATAGGTGTTGCCGGTACTTTTTAGGTGTTTTTCGGTACTTTACTTTCTGTATAATAACAAAACATTTATTTTAGTGAAAAAAAAAAAAAAAAACAACTCTCAATTTCAACATTTTCATCAATTGGGCCCTACAATCTGTTTCTTTCCCTTTTTTCAGACATTTTTGTTTCATTTTTTCTGATAATCAAATGAAGGCATTCAACATTTATTTATTTTTAATCAAATGCAAATTAAACCCTTTTTTTTTTTTTTTTTTTTTTTTAATAAACAGGTTTACTGTTAAAATTAATACATGGAAGACAATTTGTGTGAATATTCTGTGAGAAATGTTTAATAATAATTGTAGAATTTTTTTTCTACAATTAAATGGTTAATCTAGTTGTAATATTTGTTTTTATCATTTAATTGTTTTGTTTAAATTGGCCAGAAATAGAAATATATAAAGACGTAAATTATACTGTACAAAAGTAATACAAGAGTAATATGTTTCTGTTACACATGAAACCGTACTTTTTATTTTGACAGGCTGCCGTGAAGTTTCTGTGTGTATGCAGTATGATATGATGCTATTTTTCTTAAAAGAAACATTGAACTGAAGTTCATGTGTTCATGTCGTCATATAATGAGACGCAAAGGCTGAAAACCACCATGAGCCTCACGTGTGCTTCAGTAATTGTGTAGTAAACAAACCCGTGTTTCCACCATTCATACATACAGAGCCAAGCAGAACATGCAGGATTCATATCTAAACTGTCTTTTACATTGTAATATTCACAGACATTAGTTCATATCACGATTCGAATTAAGTGACAGACACCATTTTGATCTGTTCATCCAAAAATGTACTAATTCCGTGGCATTCCGTGCTATAAAGTAAATTCCATTTAATTGACATTTGTTGTCATCTGGCACTATGTAGAAAATAAAATTCATAAAATTAACTTGACCTTCAAGGGTGGGCGGATGGTGCCATTTTTCACATAATTTACATTATTACAATACCTTTCTCACAGCCTGGCACAAATGGGGGGTTTAATCAAGACCTGCCTTCCGAAAAACGAAATGTGTTGTAATTGGTTAGCTGTCCCACTGCACTGCAATTGGCAAACAGCTTAGACGGCGGTTCAGTACTGCCACGTCTTTTACCAAAGTAGCAAGTTCCGTATACAACTGTTAGCGCAAGCTAGATTAAAGTGATTCTTATTCTTAAAGTGATGCTACAGGAGGTCTTTATTGACCCCCGGTGCCGTGTGAGGCACTTTTTATTATGGATGAATGCACTTTATTGGACTTATTTTGGACTGATGAAGAGAAACACTCGTCTATGCTGTTCTAAAGCTTGGGCGTGCCAGGATAATTTTTAATATAACTTCGATTGCATTCATCTGAAAGAAGGAAGTCTCATACACATAGGATGCATGGTGAGTGAGTAACATAATATGCTACAGTAGTGTTGGGTCCTATCGTCAGCCTGCGAGATTGCCAATACATGATCATATTGTGTTAATTTATTTAATTATTTACATATTTAGTTTCATTGCCCGAACATTATCAAAGAACATCATCACTGATTAGCCTTGCCTAGCCTAGTGCAAGTTGCATTTTAATGAAACACTTGCGTTATAAGTGAAGCTATCTACACTGTATAATGAATACATTTCTTACCACACTGCACACGTCTGCGACACGTTACGGCTCCGACGCGGCCACCGGAGTAGATCGCAGCCACTCTAGTCAATGCTTGTGTTTATACCCGTCAGAAGCGGCTCTCCGCACTGCATGGCTAAAGTTAGGCTAGTCCCCCACCTCGTCCCAACCCACCCCCCAACCATTGGAATTTCAGTAGGTGGGATTTATTTTAATGATTTTCTAATGGGCCGCATTGTGACATTCTAACATTCGGAAAACAAACGTTGTAGTCCAAAGGGGCTGTTCATTGAGTGAAAAAAAAATAGTAGAAAAGTTTCTTACATCATAGAAGCACTAACATTAACCTAAGCGTGTGAACCCACTGCCTGCAAACTCAAAGAAAGTGTTTTTGACTGACTGCTATTTGATTTGCCCCCCCAAAAGTGCGCAGGCCGGCCCCCTGCAAGCAATCTGCCTCTCTTTTACTGTTTACAGAGCTGATGGCTGTCCCAGAGAAACCTATTTCAGCGATATCTGTCAGGCAGTAGGGACATTTTATGTGTGCTATTCCAAAAAATAGCTTACAGCACCTTCAAGTCTTCAATCTTCATGTTGTTGCCATGCAAAACTGCAAAAGAAGAAGAAAAATCTTTATTTATCACCACAGCATGACCAGAGCTGGTAGAATTTTTGCCTGCTACTTTAACACCACGTCACCAGAGAAAAGCGCCATGAACTTTGGCTATTACGGGACAATCCCACTGGAGCAACCTGGGGTTAAGTGCCTTCCTCAAGGGCACAGTGATGATGGCCTCATGGTTCACTGTTGTGGTCAATCACATGACCTCCTAAAGGCCCTGTCACATGGGTTGCATCAAGGCTTTGACAAAAGCGCCATGCACCGCTTTGACCTCCACATGAAAAGTGTTGCACATAGTGTCATGTAAGGCTTATTTTACAAGGTTTCTATGTAGGAAGCAGTACGTACACAGGACAAAAACAATACAAAACAAACAAACAAACAAACAAAAAACCCTCAAGGCAATGAGTTTGATACATCACAGAAAAAAACAAAGCACTCAGTGAATGTGAGTTAATTAAATTTTACTGTCTCATGGTGCTCTTTGTTAAGTTAAATTAGTTTAAGAACTAAAGCAGCATGACTTAACAGAAGTAGAAAGCAATTATAAGGCTTTAAATATATATTTAAAAAATAGTTTTTTTAACTATGTGATGGCAAGATTTAAATTTAAATTAGTTTGAATCAAGTTTATTAATATGTAAATATGATATGTAATATAAATATGCTTATTTATATGTATTAATAATGTGCTGATGATTAATAAGTCTGATAATATGAACGCTGTTTCCTAAACTAATGTATTAAGTGAATCTTTTTTTCCTGTGCACTGTTAGAGTATCATTAAATGTTGGAACGTATAGCACTTGCCACAGTAAATACTGAACCCTAGGAAAAACTAATTATGTTGCAAGAAAAGAGAATGGAATTATGCTGTAAAAGTTTATATCTAGCAATTCTGACTTTTTCTTCTCGGAATTGCAATATATGTTTATATATATCAGATTTCTTGTAATTCAGATTTTTTTTTTTCTTAGGATCTTCTTAGTTTGCATCACATAAAAAGTTAAAAAGTCAGAATTGTGAGATGGAAACACAATTCTAAGGAAAAAAATCAGAACTGCGAAATGTAAACTCAGAATTATGATAAAAAGCCTGAATTATGAAATTTAAACTCAGAGTTTTGGGGAAAAAAATGTCAGAATTGTGAGATGTAAACAGAATTCTAAGAAGAAAGTAAGAATTGTGAGATGCAAACTCAGAATTCTGAGGAAAAAAGTCAGAATTGCAAGATGTAAATAATTCTGAGAAAAAGTCAGAATTATGAAAAGTAATCTCATAATTTTGTGAAAAAAATGAAAGAATTGAGATCTAAATAGAATTCTGAGAAAAAAGGCAGAATTATAAGATATAAACAGAACTGCAAGATGTAAAATCAGAATTCTCAGAAAAAGTCAGAAATACAAGATGTAAACAGAATTCTGAGATAAAAAAAGAGTCAAAATTGCAAAATTCTGACTTTTTTCTTTGAAATCAGAGTTCGTATCTTGTATTTTTAAATTTACACCTTGCAATTCAGATTTTGAGAGTTCAGAGTTCAATTCAGAGATTACATCTAGGAATTGTGAGCAAAAAAAACAGAATTGCGAATTAAGTAAAAAAAAAAAACGAGATTTTGAGTTACTAAAAATTTTAACTTTATGTCTCGCAATTGTGATTTTTTTTTCCCTCTTGGAATTGCACATTTATATCTCACATTTCTAAATTCTTATTTTGTAATTCAGATTTTTTTCTTTGGGTTTTGAGTTTACATCCCAGAATTGTGTGAAAAAACTAAGAAGTGTAAAATAAAAAGTTAAAAGGTCAGAATTGCGAGACGGAAACAAAATTCTGTGAGAAAATGTCAGTTCAGTATGGCTCGTGGCTCCGTTTGTAAGTTTTAAAAATATAAGTTACTCAATATAGACATCTTTTTTACTGAATTGATGTAGAAAAGTAATATCACCCACACAATCTTTGCTGTTGTATCCATATAATTCAGTACGTGGTTTCATAGCCTACCGAGAGTCTCTCAAAGCAGCTGAGCCATTTCCTGTATATTCATTAATTTGAATTCATTCTTGTACCTGCACACCAAGACGCATAAGAGGACCACTTGAGTGTTTCCAGATGATTCTCAGTGTGTATAGCCCTCACCTGATGCTATCTGATTGTGAATATTCCACGCACGGCACATCAGAAATAGCGATATGGGTTTAACTGCAACCTTGAGGCCAGGAAAATGAAGTTCTTAATTACTGCCTGAACACATAAAGTGTTGAAGCTTAGCATGTGGTGGAGTTATTGGAGTTCAGAATGTGGCCCATCACATTCAGATGGATTTCCTGGACTGTCTGTTGCCATGGCAAGAGGACAAGTGCAGATGAGCCACGTTTCAAATACCATTAAAGCTGCATTAACTCTCCTCATCGACTAAAGCAAAAACACGTTAAGCATGCTAATCTGGATAGAGAATTAAGAGAATATTGTGGCCACTTAATTGCCTGGTACTCTGGGATACACTGGAGACAGTTTGAACACACTTCAAGAGAGAATAAAGAAAAGCCATATTACAGTTACACATTAGAGTCGGGCACCCAAGAGCTCATTAATGAGAGTGATCATCAATCATGAATCATGAATGAAACACATTCATTGGGACTTAAACTTCAGTTCATTTTGATTTTGTGATTTAATGTGTTTTAAGTTTCAAACTCTGCTTTTAACAGTTTTTTCTTCAAGTAAATTTAGTGTTTATTAATACTATAAAAAATTGACACATACAATATTGAAAAAATGCAGTATTGATACATTTACATTATAATAAAACTTTATTTCTGAATATGTTATTTTCTTGATTTTGTTGTTGTTCGTGTTGTTGAAGTATTATTATTATTATTAGTATTATTATTATTAATTATTATTCTTACTTCATTGGCAAATTATATTTTTCTTATTTTAAGTTTCAAACTAATAATTATGTTAAATTTATGCTTGAAAATTATTGATTTTTTTTTTTTTAATTTTGTTTCGTTAATTTTTAGTATTTAATAATACTACACATTTTTTAAACATACAGTTTTGAAAAAAAAAAAATAAATAAATAAATTTACCTTATAATAAAACTTGATTTCTGAAGGTTTTTCTTGATTTTATTGTTATTATTATTACTTACTTGGCAAACTGTATTTTTCTTATTTTAAATTTCGAACTCATAATTTATTTTGTTAGATTTATGTTTAAATCAAGAAAAAAACATAATTTTAAAGTTTTGTTTCTTTAACATTTTTGTTTCAAGTAAATTTAATATTTATTAATACTAAACATGTCAAATATACAGCACTTAAACTTCTAATTTCTTATCTTGTTTTAAATTACTACTACTACTACACTGTAAAAAACAAAAAACACAATTTGTTGAGTCATCTTAAAATAACTTGTTACCCTGCTGCCTTAATTTTAAGTTCAGTCAACTTTAAGTTCAGTCAACTTGAAATGTTAAGTTGTATAAGTGACAACTACAATATTTGTGTCTATTAAACTTAAAAGCAAGGTAAGTAACCCAGCTGCCTTAAAAATTTAAGTTGAATCAACTAAAGTATCTAAGTTGTCACTTAGTACAACTTAACATTTCAAGTTGAATAAACATTTTTTGAGTTGACTGAGCTTAAAATTTTAAGGCAGCCAGGTAACAAATTATTTTAAGTTGACTCAACAAATAGTTTTTTACAGTGTACTACAATAGATTAAGTATTGTTAATATTATTGTTAATTATATTTTTTTTTTTCAATTCTGTTTGGCAAATTGTATTTTTCTGATTGTTATTTATTATTGTTATTTATTTATTTGGTTAGATTATTGGTTAAAACTAGAAAAAGGTTTCTTGCATATTTTAGTTTCTTGAGTACATTTAGTATTTATTAATACTTAAAATATTTATAATTTATATATATATAATTTTTACTCGAAAACATGACAGAAATTAATTTAATTATTTTGCATTTAAATGTATTACATTTATTTCCATGTTTAGTGAGTTATACATGCATCTACATACAAATAAAGTTTTCATTTCTTTCTTTCTATCATAACTGTTCATATAAATCAGTCCCTCTAAGGGTTAGTATCTAATCTTGTCTCTCTGTTTTCACCTTGCCCTCTGCTTCCCAAGTGCTGAAATTTTTTCCTTGAGTAACTAAATACGATTTCCTGCCTGCCAAGCCTTTTCTAATTTAATAGACTAATATTGCATTGATGTGAACCTCATCTTACCACTCCCTCCCAGTAAAGGTGTGTATAACAAGCATCAGAGCCCCTTACGAGGGTATTGATTTTGCGATGAGTCGTCTGACTGCCGGGCTGTGAGTAGTGCATAGCGTTAGATTGTCTCTCTGGCGGGATGTTGTGGGGTTTGAGTGGATAAAAAACGAGGAAGGAGACGGCACTCCATTCTGCAGAAGGGGTGCGGTTAATTCGATTGACGGCGTGCCAGTGTGCACCATCTGGGCTGGACACTGACATAACCAATTGACTGGTGTCAGAGCCACTCTCCGCTACTTCCTTATCATCGATTGGCCCTTTGTTGAAGCTGAATTAAGCTGTGTCCATGTAATTAGATTATGCCAGACTCCGCTCCCTCCCCTCACTGAGACTGGTCAGTGTTCCTGCCAGACAGGACAATCACAAGTCATTTGGGTCTATGGGCTTTTAATTTAGCAATTCAGCCAACAGCGGGAACATAAAGAACGTCACAACGAAGCCGAACTAACTAATCAAGATATAATTAATTGTAGCTTGATTAATGCACTATAATTGGTTTAAATCTGGACATTTTATAGACTAGATTTACACCCCAACTAGAGGTAGTGCCAGCCGTCAACCTTGGCTTCTCCATTTCAGCAGAAAAATGTGAATGCAGGGGGAAGACCACAGGCATAACATCTAGTTTTGCACTGTTTGCATCACTCTGTTTATGTTTTTGTCTGACGCTCAGCGGTTCACTCTGCTGTGGATTTGTTTGGAATTATTTCCAATGGTGGAGCAAAATAGTCAAGGTAACGGGCAATGTTGTGTCTAGAATGCAAGTACTGAATTCTACCTTTTTGTTTATTGAGTTGTAATAGCAACATCACACTCAAGTCATATTCAATATTAAAGGGAAAGTTCACCCCAAAAAAAAAAAAAGTCTGTCATTAATTACTCACCCTCATGTCGTTCTAAACCTGTAAGACTTTTGTTCATCTTCAGAACACAAATTAAAGAAGTCCACTTCCAAAGCAAAGATTCTCACTCACTCCCTTGTCATCCAAGATGTTCATGTCTTTCTTTCTTGAGTCGTAAAGAAATTGTTTTTTGAGGAGAACATTTTAGCATTTTTCTCCATATAATGGACTGATATGGTGCCCCGATTTTTAACTTACAAAATGCAGTTTAAATGCGGCTTCAAACGATCCCAAATGCGGTTGTAAACAATCCCAGCCGAGAAAGAAGGGTCTTATCAAGCGTAACGATCTGTTATTTTCATAAAAAATAATACAATTTATAAACTTTTTTAAGGTCTTGTGGGTTTGGAATGACATGAGGGTGAGTAATTATTGACAGAATTTTCATTTTTGGTTGAACTATTCCTTTGACATTATGAATATTCATCATGTGATGTAACATTTTGCTCTGATTTGCTAAAAACCAAAATACTAGTCATTGTTGGATTAACCTGTTTCTCTATGAGAGAATTTAAAATATAATACTTTACTTTTTATTAAATTATATATTAAAGCACTTGCATGTGCATGTATAAACTACATTTTATAAATAACTTATTTATTAACCTTTTTAATGTTTTATTAATGTTTTTAATACTAAAAAGTTATTTTTTGCTTTTTTGTAATAGATGTAAAGTCTCAAAAGTCAATGTTAAAATTAAAGTTAATGTTTTTTTAAGTTTCTTATGCTTATCTATTTTAATATGCATTAAAATGTATGTATTCCATGGAATATCTGTATACTGGATTCTGATTGGCTGGCAGCTATGCAGTAAAATCGTTTAATGCACAGGTAGTTCCAAGTCAGTTTAATCACCGTTCTATATTAATGCGCTGCTTTAATTGATGCACACAAAGTGAGAGAGAGAGAGAGAGAGAGAGAGAGAGATTGCATTGCGCTACGCACATACATAAACTTGTTGTCAGCGCTTCCCCGCGATTCTCATTAATAAAATAGCCTAGATACTAGATCGCTACATTATATTCCTCAGCAATGAGGTGGTAAAACCGCTGTTTTTGAATAAATTCATTGTTTGTAGAGAGACACGCACAGCATGCAGGCAGGTACACACACACACACAACTGTCATCTCTCTCTTTCTCTCTCTCTCGCCTTCTCTCTCTCTCTGCCGATCGATAATTTACTGAAATAAATGCTATAATTCATTCAAATAAATGTGATCTTACCGCACTATTTCATCTCTGTGTTTGATTTGAAGCGAGCAGAATGCTGATGAAAATAACCCTCTTTTTTACCCATTAGGTCAAATATTGCGTTGCAAAGAGCAATATTAATTTTAACTTGGCAAATGACCATGGAATAAGACGGATAATCAACGGCTTGCCGTGCATTAAAGGATTTTAAATGCAATGCTCTGCTTCGCATCGGGCGTTCTTAGCCTCCACCTCCGGCATTTAAAATCCTTTAATGCACGGCAAGTCATTCCTATACGTATTTCCTGTGACCAAAGCTGAATTTTCAGTGTCATTACTCCAGTCTTCAGTGTCACATGATTCATTTTTGTGTGAATTATCCCTTTAACATTATGACTATTAATTATGTGACATAACATTCACTTTGATTTGCTGAAAACCAAAGTACTAGTGTGCACTAGTGTGTACTAGTATCTGTTTGTCTATGAGAGAATTCAAAATATTAAGTAATTCTTATAATATATATATATATATATATATATATATATATATATATATATATATAAATAAGTAATATTAATAAATAAGTAATATTAATATTAATATATATATATATATATATATATATATATATATATATATATATTATTTTTTTTTTTTTAATGTTTTATTACTTGAAGTTAATTATACAATTTTTATACTTCTTATGTAATAGATTTAAAGTCTTAAAAGTTAAAGTTAAAGTTAATGTTCTTTAAAGAAGTTTCTTATGCTTATCAAAGTTGCATTTGTTTGATCAAAAATACAGAAAAAAAATAATAATAATATTGTGAAATATTATTGCAAAGTAAAATAATGTTTTTCTATTTTAGTATACATTAAAATTTTGAATTTTCAGCATCATTACCCCAATCTTCAGTGTGACATGATTCTTCAGAAATCATTCTTAGATGCTGATTTATTATCAATGCTGGAAACAGTTGTGTTATTGCTCAATATTTTTTGGAACTTGTGATGCTTGTTTTCAGGATTCTTTGATGAATAAAAAGTTTAAAAGAGCAGCATTTATTTAAAATAAATATCTTCTCTAACAATATACACAATCGTTCAAACACTGGGGTCAGTAAATTTGTATTCTTTCTTTTTTTGAAAGAAATTGATATTTTTATTCAACAAGGATGTGTTAAATTGATAAAAAGTAGTAAAGGTCTTTATTGTTAGAAAATATTTATATTTTGAAAAAAATCTGTTCTTTTAAACTTTTATTCATCAAAGAATCCTGAAAAAAGTATCACAGTTTATTATTATTATTATTATTATTATTATTATTATTATTATCATTATTATTACTATTTAATATTTGGCAGCACAACTGTTGCCAACATAGATAATACTACTAATAAATCAGCATATTTGAATGATTTCTGAAGGAAAATTCAGCTTTGCGTCACAGGAATAAATGACATTTTAAAGTACATTAAACCAGAAACCATTATTTTATATTGTAATAACATTCTGTATTTTTGATCAAATAACTGCAGCTTTGATGAGCATAAGAGAATTCTTTAAAAACATTACAAGTCTTACTGATCCCAAACTTTTGAACCAGCCACTTAACTCGTCAAATTCTAATATTTTTATGAGTGACTAGTAAGTGCTGATTTTTCAACATCTGACGTTCAGCAAATTAAGTGTGACCGTCACATAACCAAATTAATTTTCATCACCCAAACCTACGTGTGGCACTATTTTTGCGCTGAGCTGCTAACAGAACATGAACTTCCTAAGGAGAGAAATCATAAATAACACAAAAGAAGTCATCTCTTGCAAAACATTATGCGGTTTTATCTTCATAGCTGTCGCATCAAAGTTTCATTCCTAATTATTAAACTTGTATGGCACATTTTGGAGTGATTGACGTTTCTGGAGATTTTCGTTTTTAAGCTTTCAGTCGGAGCCTCCTGAGAGTGGCAACGAGACATTTAAATCTGATTTCTGATGTGTGTTTAGTACTGTTATTCAGCCCTGGATACCAAAACACCAATCTTTTGCATCAAAATCACACTAAAAGCCAGCCTTGACCTGTTTATATGGCAAACAGGACACTGACGTGTTCAATACCATACACATCCAGGCCAGAGCGGAGGTGTTACCTATAATTAACCTGTTCCGTCGGTCTGAAAACATATGGACGTTTCCTCTAAGCACGTCAGCCGAATCCATAATGCATATGTTCCTTGTAGGAGCGGGAGCAAACCCATGTTAATAATTTAGTAGCATCAGAAATAATTCATTCAGCATTTTAGGGGTTGGATTTTGAGAGTCAGAAGACACATTTTCACACATTTGACTTCACTGATGTCAGAACGTGTGACTGATTATGTAACTCCCTTGAACGCTGGCTTACTTTGTATTCCGAACACACCGTTTAATACAGCAGCGTCATTGAATGTTGAGTTTGTTTGAAGAGATCAGTAGCTTTTTTTGAATCTTCATTATTTATGAAGTTGTCTTCAGAATGCTTTGGGAATCTTTCATCTGTCACTAATGTTAAAATCAGTGCATTACATGAAAGTTGCAACATGATATTCCACATCAAATACTGTAGAATTGCTGGAGGGTTTCTAAATGGAAAGGTTACCATTCATTGCCACAAAAGCTCTATAAAACAGCCATATTTTGAAATCTCACGCTGGAGTTTTGTATAATAATGCACTGCTGTACATTAAATCACACAGGTACAATCTGTCTGTGCTGAAGTTGTAGGTGTTTTGTTTTGTAAATTGAGCGAGGTGTAAATATTCTTGCTGTACGCCCATAACTCAGAGCTTGTGCGTTCTGAATAATGTCTCCTATACAAAACTCCTCTTCGGTGAAAACTGAAAGTAAGCAAAACTTGCACTCAGCTACAATAATTCACCAAATGAATCAATGCTGTGACATTTCGCAGAAAGCACAGACAAACTTGGCGGTCGATATATTGCTATCTATGTCTGTTTTATTTGTTTGGTGTTGTAGATGGAGTGGATGCAGTGAGTATTTATTAGTCTTGCAAAGGGTTGGCTTAGTGTGTTTAATCATTAATACAGTTTGGACTAAATTGTGAGAAAAGCCCCAGGTTGTGAGCAGCTCCAACTATATGTCTTTTTCTTTTCAAGCTAACAAGTCAATTAAATTGTATTTACACAGAATGGTGCTCACCTAATCACTTATAAAACAAATATTATTTGTTCTCATTAAACTAAAACAACACACATATTAATTAATTTACATTTTCATAGTCTGTTATTGTTGTCATCTTTGTATTATCACACACACACACACACACACACACACATATATATATATATATATATATATATATATATATATACACATACATACATATATTATATATAATAGTCTGCTGTGTTGTCTTATATTTTTATTTATTTTATTATTTTATTTAGACCTTTTTATTTTATTTTGTTTTATTTTATTTTATTCAAACTTTTTTACTTTGTTTTATTTCAGAATGGACTTTCATATTGTGCTTCGCACTTATAGCCATGTTGTCTTATATTAACAAAGGTTATTTTTCTATTTTATAATATTATTTTATTTAAAAAAATATATTTTATTTTATTTTATAAGATTTTGTAAGATTTTAGAACAGACTAGGGCTGGGTGTCCACCAAAGCATATTTTGTCATTTCTATTTTGTCATTTTTATTTTATTTTATTGTGCTTTGCACTAATAGCAAATTAGGAGGTTACTGCAGCAAAAGTCATAGTGAATAGTTAGTTAATGAGAACTGGAACTTAAAATAAAGTGTGACCAAGTATTCATTTCTTTACCAGAATTTGTTGACTCCTGCAGTATTATTATGAAAAAATAATACTTTTTTTTTCACACTGCGTCTGCCATATTACTTCAGTGGATATTCTGTATCATAGTACAGAAGCCGGCACTGAATAAAAAATAAAAAATTCTAATTGCGAATTTTTATCTCACAATTCTGACTTTTATTCTTAGAAATGCGTGATATAATTAGGGTACAATTGTGTAATATAAACTCGCAATTCTGAAATTTTTTCTTGCAATTGTGAGTTTATATCATGCAATTGACTTTTTTTCCTTGGTATTGTGGGGGGGGGGAAATGTTTTTAGAATTTGTACTTTTTAAGTGGGAATTGCAAGATAAAAATAGTTTATATCCTGGAATTCTGACTCAAAATTGTGTTTACATTTATATCTTGATTTATGAATTTGTATCATGCAATTATGACAATTAAAGTCACAATTGCGAGAAAAAAAGTCCAAATTGTCAGAGAAAAATTTGCAATTACCTTTTTTATTCTTTATTCAGTGGCTGAAACGAGCTTCCATACGGAGGTATAAACTCGCAGTTCTGAGAAAAAGTCACAAATGAGACATATAAACTAGCAATTCTGAAAAAAAAAAAATCCAAGATATAAAGAGAATTCTGACTTTATAACTCAAAATTGTGAGTATAAATGTTGATTTATGAATTTGTTTCATGATGTTCTGACAATAAAATTGTGAGATGTAAACTCACAATTGCAAGAAAAAAAAATCCAAATAGTGAGAAAAATTCTCAATTACCTTTTTTATTTTTGATTTAGTGGCATCTTGAAACAAGCTTCCATACTGAGATATAAACAATTCTGAGAAAAAAAGTTAGAATATCTTACAATTCTTTATTTCTAAGAATTGCAACTTTATTTTTCACAGTTGCAAGTTTGTATGAGTTTATATCACGCAATTCTGAGGAAAAAAAAAGTCAGAATTGTGACATACAAAGTAGCGGTTACCTTTTTTTATTCAGTGGTGAAACGGGTTTCCATATCATAGCAACAAAAGCAACAAAAAATAAAAAAAGAAACGCTGCACCACAGAAACTTTTAAGCGCTCACAGCTACACTGTAAAAAACAATTTGTTGAGTCAACTTAACATAATTTGTAACCTGGCTGCCTTAAAATTTTAAGTTCAGTCAACTCAAAAAAAAGTTTATTTAACTTGAAATGTTAAATTATACTAAGTGACAGCTTAGATATTTGAGTTGAATCAACTTAAAATTTTAAGGCATCTGGGTTACTTACCCATCTGTTAAGTTTAGCAAACACAAATATCTAAGTTGTTACTTAGTACAACTTAACATTTCAAGTTGACTAAACTTATTTTAGTTGACTGAACTTAAAATTTTAAGGCAGCAGGGTAACAAATTATTTTAAGCTAACTCAACACATTGTGTTTTTTTTACTTTTTACAGTGTAGGTGTTTGCAGCTGGCTAAAAATGCTTCGGTGGACACATGGCCTAACAGACTACTACCAAGTATTGTTACCTCTTTTTACCTGTTTTAAGACTGAAAGCCCCTCTTTACATAGCTTTACAGAAGGCCTGGGTGGTTGTTAGAAGTCCAATGCTCATTTTTCACCCTCTGGACAGAGAGAGAGTCAGATAGCACTGCCTACTGTGTCATTGATCACCTTTAAGCTCGATTAGAGTGAAAAAGGAGGGTGACAGATTTTGTTTTCCACCTCAGTGGTTTTTGGACCTTGAAATGGAGAATGCTGCATTGTACAGTTCACCTAATGGTGCTATCACCTGCCTCTTCAAGTAAAAGTAATCTGCCATCAATTTAACTCTTGTTCCTACTGCCTGCTGCTCTTTCCAGCAGCATTAAATATTTCTGCTGGAAGCCATCTTTAATCTTTAATTTTTAAATGATATATCAGTGTTATTTTAGTATCTTTGATATACATAGTTTTTTGTTAATATTTTGATTATTTGTTTTCATTTTAATTGCAGTTTTAGTAGTTTCGTTGTGTTTTGTTTTATTTCTACATAGTTTCTGTTCAATTTGAATTTATACTTTTAATTAAATTTGATCTTATTAGCATATCAGGGTTATTTTTCATTCATTTTATGAGGGCAATTCCTACCTTAAAGTAGTTATAGTATGACTAATTATTTTACTATGAGTCGCTTTGTATGAAAAGTGACTGAACAATTGCAATCAAATAAAAGCCATAATGAGGAAAATGACTAGAATCTCTCAGCCGACCTTGAGAAAATACTTGGGGTCATTCAAATATGCATATAATTAATAATCCAATCCAGGACAAAAATTGAATAGTGAGGTAATTAGCATCGAGTCAGCCATAGAATAAAAGAAAGCCAGCAGTGGCTTTATGAGTGGAATAATGATAAAAAGTCACAAATCAAAGACATTCACTGTAAAGGTGCTGAAGAGACATTTACTCGCCCCGAACCAAGTGTGGAGCCTGGAGGCAAATTAAATTGACGATGCATAGTTTAACTATTTGAATGTTAAAACTGACTTTCCAAATGGGAAGCATATAAAGGAAAGAGACGCACGGGAAGGTCAGAGAAAGAGGGAGAGAATTGAAGGTCATCAGCGTTTTTCTTCATGACCAGACATTGAGAGTCTATAAAACACATGTACATAAACCAGTGGAACGTTTTCTCATTTTATTCATGTCAAGGAGTCACGTTTTGTTGCATAAAGTGGTGCACCATATGCAGAGTAAGTGTTTTTATGGTATCACGTGTGGGTCAAAGCAATCATATTACCAGCATGTATATTTGTACAACCTTTCCCTGTCTCGGGCAATCATCTATCCATCTCATTTTTACATTCATCTATCCAGGCTGAAAGTGCACTAAAATTGAAAACTCTCTCTATGTGACCTTGAGGGGGAAAAATACGTTAGGTCAATAAATTATGCATGTAATAAAGTAATCCACGGCCAATCCAGTGTTATTTTAGTTAGTCATAGTTTTTGCATTTAAAAATGTCATTTAAATGTACTGAATAGTTTGCTTTGATCTCTGTATGTATAGATCAATTGTCAAGTATGACAATGGTTAGGTTGTTTGACTTTTTTTCTTGTGCTATTTCAATGCAAAGCATATTGCATATTCCCTTTATGTTTTCATTATTGTCATGTTGCATCTTTGTCACCCTTTGTTTACACTGTCAGTGAATATTCAGCAATTGTCCAAAATAGGTCATTCATTCTTCATTTATGTAAATATGTAACATAATATGTATGAATACAAACGATGACGAACATTAAAAAATAATACAAATAGATAAATTGTGTAATTAGCGTGAAGGTTCATTCAAAGTCAACTACCAAATAACAAATATGTTTTGTTTTTTTTTTTTTTAAAAAGGTATTAATATGTGCATAATTGAACTTCTGTGTGTCAATTTATATTTAGAGTACAAAATATCCATGTCAAAAAATGGTCATAAATATATTACATATTTTTTTTCTGTTTTCACTGACATATGTGACCCTGGACCACAAAACCAGTCATAAGTAGCACAGGTATATTTGTAGCAATAGCCCAAAATACATTGTATGGGTCAAAATGATTGTTTTTTCTTTTATGCCAAAAATCATTATTATTAAGTAAAGATCATGTTCCATGAAGATATTTTGTAAATTTCCTACCATAAATATATCAAAATGTCATTTTTGATTAGCAATATGCATTACTAAAAACTTCATTTGGACAATTTTAAAGGCGATTTTCTCAATATTTAGATTTTTTTTTGCACCCTCAGATTCCAGGTTTTCAAATAGCTGTATCTCAGTCAAATATTGCCCTATCCTAACAAACCATCAATGGGAAGCTTATTTATTCAGCTTTATTTTGAAAAATTGACACTGGCTTTGTGGTCCAGGGTCACATATGTCTTTTTTACCAGCATCAGTCCTGATCATAACTGACAAAATTCATTAATTTTCAAGATTTTATCCCTAACTGCCAGTTTTACATATAATTTCAACATTCAATTGGTCTTTTTTTTCAGCAGAAAAGGAAATATTTGCTCCAAAACACAAACAAAGAAAAGAATTTGAAGCATTGGCAACAGAATGAAAGTCAGGGTTGCCAGGTTTTCACAGCAAAACCTGCCCAATTGCTACTCTGAACTATCCCAAAAGTAGCTAAATCGCATTTTAAGGGGGGATCCCCCAATAAAATTTACGTTTTTTTTGGTAGGGTCCCCCTTGTAAAATTAGTATTCCAGGGGGTAAATGTATTGGGGTCGCTTCAACCCACGGACATGAAAAACAACCTGAGGCAACAGTGTTAAAGTAGCCCAATTCAGCAGGAAAACCACAGACTTGACAACACTGATGAAAGCCTATTAATAATGAGTGCCTGATGCTTAAAGGATTAGTTCACTTCCAGAATAAAAATGTCCTGATAGTTTACTCAACCCTATGTCATACAAGATGTTTATGTCTTTCTTTCTTCATTCAGAAAGAAATTAAGGTTTTTGAAGAAAACATTCCAGGATTTTTTTTTTTTCCATAGAGTGGACTTCAATGGGATACTTCAGTCAGTGTTGCAAAAAACCACAGACTTGGGCTACTTTAACACTGTTGCCATGGGTTGTTTTTCACATCCACAGGTTTAAGCAAACCCCAGTAACTTGATATTTATCCCCTGGAATGTGTATTTTACCAGGGGAACTCTACCAAAAAATGCAGATTTTACTCCTTGGAAAGTGATTTTTACTGGGGGACCCCCGCCCAAAAAATTAGGGTTTTTTTTTTTTTTTTTTGGAAAGGGCGATTGACTTTGATTGTTTGCTTTGCAAACACTGGGGCGGTACTTCGGTACAATTGGGCTACTTTAACTCTGTTGCCGTGGGTTTAAGCAAACCCCAATAATGTGATATTTATCCCCTGGAATGTGAATTTTACCAGGGGGAGCCCCGCCAAATAATGCATATTTTACCCCTTGGAAAGAGATTTTTACAGGGGGACCCCCACCGAATACGTTTGGGCTAGTTTTGAATAGCAATTGGACGAGTTTTGTTGTGAAAATCTGGCAACGTTGCCTCTGGTTCAAAAAGGTAGGCTAGGGCGAAAAAATCCATCTCATTTTCTCCTCCAGCTCCAAAATCATCATCGTTGTTTCACCTTTTTTTTTTTTTTTTGGAAAGGGCGAATGACTTTCTTTGCATTTTTCGCTTTGCAAACACTGGGTCGGTACTTCGGTACAATTGGGCTACTTTAACAATGTTTAAGCAAACTTTAACAGGTTTAAGTAAACCCAAATAACATGATATTTATCCCCTGAAATGTGAATTTTACAAAGGGGAACCCTGCCAAATTTGATCACCCGGAAAGAGATTTTAGATTTTCAACGCGATTGGGCTAGTTTTGGGCTAGATTTGAGTGGCAATTGGGCAGGTTTTATTTTGAAAACCTGGCAACCACGACTTCGGTTCAAAAAGGGCGACTGACTTTCTTTGCACGTTCACTTTGCAAACACTGGGTTGGTACTTCCAAGTCAAGCTACTGCAAAATGTAGTATATATTCACTAACTAAATGGTTAAAAATTATATACGTTTTTAATTTTTTTTTTAGAAAATGACCAATCGTTTTGCTAGATAAGACCCTTATTCCTCGGCTGGGATTGTGTAGAGCCCTTTGAAGCTGCATTGAAACTTCTATTTGGACCTTCAACCCGCTGATCCCCATTGAAGTCCACTATGTAGAAAAAAATCCTGGAATGTTTTCCTTAAAAATCCTTATTTCTTTTCGACTGAAGAAAGAAAGACATGAACATCTTGGATGATGTGGGGGTGAGTAAATTATCAGGAAATTTTCATTCTGGAAGTGAACTAATCCTTTAATGCTACTGGGATTAAATACTTAGGTTTTAATGTGGACATTTTTGTCCTTAAGGTTCTGAGTGTAACTATTTTTACCTAGTAGGTTTGTGAAAGGAAAAGGGTGAAATATTAAAATATCTATAAAAATACACATTTTTGACAATATTTAAGATGAAAATTTAAGCACAAAATTGTGCCGACTTCACCAAGTTTTGAGTTCTGGCACGTTTTACACATGCAATAATGAAGTCAGTAGCACGGCAACTTATATAAGCGCCTAAGGAGTATGTTCAGTGGAAACGCAGCACTCCTCATCATCACTCAGTTTGAGACGCATTTCCATCCTCACCCGGCGCTGAAACACCTTCCTCTCTGCTCCACACTGAGTAGCTTTGAGCAACATGTGGAGAAGGTAATGCAGCAGAGTGTGAAGTTTCATGGCTTATTAAAGACGTCTGCACCAAATGAAATGAAGAAGCGCTTTTCTCAGAGAAACGGTGTAGGGAGTTCTTATTGCATGCTGGGAAAGCACATTATAGGCAAGGACCGACTGCTTAAAAACCTACATTGCACGACAGACGGCATATAGATGTGTAGCTGTCGTTTGCTGGTTGTTATTTACTTTCCAAATCAATTTTCTTTGAAGTACAGTGCCACAAACCAAATCTGCATGAAATAGGCTTCTAATCTGATAATGGATGTTTCAGATAATGAGTTTGGAAGAGATTCCCACAACCTATCGGACGAAGGAGCCGGTCAATAGAGAAATTTATCTCCCATTAAGTATCTGCCCTTTGAGTTTCACTTACGCCCACAACAAACACACAAGTCATACCGCGAAATGCAATTGCCAGGAAACAAACCTCTGGGATGGATCTGTCAATTTGCATTTATTTCTTCCTCGCTAGCCGAAGCTGTCTGTGAGTCAGCTAAATATTTCCTCTCTTTATTGCTCATAATGTCGTGGCGCTTGGATTACTCATCGCCGACAAGATGGCATTAGGCTGGAGTTTCGTGGACCTCACCTCTGTTGATTTCCCCTGAGGCTGCGGTTGAACTTTAATGACTGAACGGGAAAGAGCTCGAAGGGATTTTAAACCTGACCCGTTTGGGAGGCTTTTAACGAGGCAGAGAGACAAACGTCAAGCTTGCGAGAATGCTTTGGACTGGGCTAAGTAGTTCTTAATGAACTCTTTTGCCTGACGACTCCTTAAAACTAAGGTAAAACTGAAAGGGAGAGCAAAGAAAGGTTAATCGGCTACGAAATAATGACTTGCACCCCAGAGGAGCACATCAGGATTTTAGCATAAGTGGTTAGTTCGCTACAGGAAACGCTAGAAGTCATTCTAATATGCTAATTTGCTGCTCAAGTACCATTTCCTATTATCATCAATGTTGAAAATAGTTGTTTTGCTTGATATTTTTGTGGAAACTGCTTTTTTTTTCAGAATTGTTTGAATAGAAAGTCAGAAAGGCCAGTTTAGAAATACCATGTGCACCTATTTAACATCATGCTTCAGAGGTTTTGAATGAATCGGGTGAGTCAATGATTCAGTGACTCATTTAAAAAGACATTCAGTTGGTTCCTTACTGAATGAATCAGCTGTACTGAATGAATCGGTCAAATGAACAAATTAATGAATCACTCGTTTTGAGTTGCGTTTCAAGACGATTTTAGTTTATATGTGAGGTATGATTTCATTTTTTAAACATTTAATATTTTGATATTCATTTTCTTATATGTAAATCTCATAACATAATTTATTATTATTTTTATTTTATATTGTAAATATGTATATATATATATATATATATATTTATTTATTTATATAGTATATATAAGTATGTATAAATGCATACATTTTAAAAGGTTCGAAAAGTTGTCCTTATAAAAGTAAAAAAAAAAAAAAAAAACATTTATGAAAAAAAATTAATGGTCTAAATATTTTTCCTGAAGGAAAAAAAAAAAAAAAAAAAAAAAACTATTTATCTCACTGCTTTTAGGTTTATGATTATTTTTCAGGTTTTTTTGTTTTCCTGCAAAGTTTTCTGATTTTTGGCATTCGTTCATTCATTTTAACAATACAAATGTATTGACTGTCACTTTTGGTGGAAAAATGCATCCTGGCTAAATAGAAAGTTAAAATAGGTTAACATCTGTCTGTTTTTAGGTTGGAAAGTACAGTTTAAAAATACTTTATCTGCCTATTTTATCCAATGGTATATTTAATAAATGAATTCACTCAGAGGTTTTGAATGATTCTGAGGTTTTGAATGAATCAGGTGAGTCAATGATTCATTGAGTCTTTCAAAAAGACAGTCAGTTGGTTTCTTTATGAATAAATCAGCCGTCTTGAACAAATCGGTTAAATGAACGAATTACTACTGGCGATTTTAGTTTTATATGTTATCATGGTCAGGTTGTTATCATGCAAAGTGTTCTTTTTTTGTCATTCATTTAAAGAATGTACATATATTTACTGTCACTTTTGATAACAATAACGCATCTTTGCTGAACTTTAATGGCTAAATGCAAAAGAGCTTGAAGGGTTTTTAAACCTGACCCATTTGGGAGGCTTTTAACGAGGCAGGGAGACAAACGTCAAGCTTGCAAGAATGCTTTTGACTGGGCTAAGTAGTTCTTAATGAACTCTTTTGCCTGACGACTCCTTAAAATGAAGGGAAACGGAAAGACAGAGGCAAAAAAGGTAATCGGCTAAGAAATAATGACTTCCTCTCCAGGTGAGCCCGCCAGGATTCGGGCCTAAGCGGTTAGTTCGCTAAAGGAAGCCCTAGCCGACATGTATTATGTCAGTAGTTGAGTTGTTAAATCAGAATGAAATAAGTAATCTGTATTTACACTTGATGAGGCAAGGGACTCAGATATCAAAGATCCGTCTAATTAAATAACCCAAGAAATCATCACTTCCATCATTGTCACTTTTTTGTCTTGTAAAAGGATGTGCCCTTCCGCTGGAATAAACTCAAGGTGAAATGGTCACCATAATTTGATTAGATTCCTTCACTTCTTGTGTCATCACTGCTGTCAATTCAATTCCACTTTGCTCCGCCAAAGCTGGTTTCCCCAGCGCTGATGAGACCTGAATCTCAATATTGTTTCTTTCTCATGTATACTAATGGCTTTGCTATTAAGCGCATGTTCGCATGCTACATCAAAGGCTCGGCTGGCTCCCGTGGAGACCGAAGGCCAAGCTGAATACTGCCGCAGTGCCATCCAGATCAAATTAAGACAACACCCTCCCTTAACCTCGTAGAGTTTTACTTTAATGAGGCTGTTCTTGTTGTCAATTGCAGCTCTACTTGACTCAATTATCTTGCAACTGTATGTAACAGTCACATGCTGAGACTGCGTCGAATTAAACATTTTGACCAACCGTAAACAATCAAGCTTCTGGGTTCTTCAGACGAGAAGCTCTTATGGAACTGAGCAGCGATGCGGATCTGATGATCTGTACTGCATTATATATTGTGTAATGATGTTTGGTAATGTTAACATTAACAGTGATGCATCTGTCTACACAGTCATTAAATTTTATATAAAAATATATACAAATGTAAAAAAAGAGTAGGAAGATGAGTTGCAAGATGGAAGTTGAGAGCGAGATACACTGTAAAAGTATTTTTTTCAAGTAATTATTACAAGAAAATACTATTCCAGTCTTTCTACTTCCAAATGTCATGTTTAATTCAGTGTTTTACTTGCCATTCTTTGTAAACATTTGTGAAATTTGCTAGAAATTTCTGAATGAAAATGATTTCTACACCATTTTTGTTTCTTCAGTGTACACTACTGTTCAGAAATGTAGGAACTTTTTATTGTTTATTATTATTTAATTTAATTTGATCTGAATTTATTTTGTAATGCTTTGAAACAAGTTTTCTACATGTACCAAGGCTACATTTAATTGATTAAAATGATAGTAATAATAAAAATACAGTTACAAAAACAGCAATATTGTGAAAAAATGATTGCACTTTAAAAATGCTTTTCTATTTTAAATATTTAAAAATGTCATTTATTCCTGTAATGGCAAAAATTAATTTTAATATTGATTTTTTTTTTTTTCCTTCAATGTACACTACTGGTCAGAAGTTAAGGTTTTATTTTATTTTATTTCATTTCATTTTAAATACTGTAAAAAAAAAAAAAAAAAAAAACAGCAATATTGTGAAATATTATTGCACTTTATTTTTATTTTAATATATTTTAAAATTTATTTTATTCCTGTGATTTATTCCTGTAAAACTAAATTTGTTGATACTCAATTGTTTCCTTGAGTGTGCAGTACTGGTCAGAAGTTTAGGAATTAATTTTATTTTAGTTTAGTTTAGTTTAGTTTTTAATGCTTAAAAATACAAGTTTCATATGCTTACCAAGGCTGCATTTAATTAATTAAAATAATATTAGTATTATTAAATATTAGTAAAATGATTTACAAATCAGTAAAAAAAGCAATATTGTGAAATATTATTTCACTTTATTTCTATTTCTATTTTATTTCTATTTTAATATATTTTAAAATGTAATTTATTCCTGTGATGACAAAACTTAATTTTGATACTTAATTGCTTTTTTTATTCAGTGTACAGTACTGTTCAGAAGTTTAGGAACTATTTTATTTTATTTTATTTTAATGCTTTGAACCAAGTGTCCTATGCTTACCAAGGCTGCATTTAATTGATTACAAATCATCATTATTATTATTATTAATAATAATAATAATAATAATAATAATAAAACAGTAAAAAAACAGCAATCTTGTGAAATATTATTGCAGTTTAAAAATTGTTTTCTATTTTAATATATTTTAAAATGTAATTTTATTTCTTAATTTATTTCTTAACTTAATTTTGTTATTGCTTTTTTTATTGCTTTTTTTCCTTCAGTGTACACTACTGTTCAGTTTAACTTTTTTTTTTTTTTTGATGATGATGATTCATTGATGAATAGAAAGACTGCATGTGAAAAAAAAAAAAAAAACATTTGTTTGTATTTGTTTGTTTTGTTTGTTTATTTATCACTTCTGAACTTTTGAACAAATTGAAAGCTTGCTGTAGAAAAGTATTAATAAGTATTAATAAGACAGTAGTGAATTGTGCATCACACTTCTAAAATGTACCATTTATTTATGCGTAGGCCTAAAACTTTATTAATTAGCAAAATACTGAGTGCACCAGGGTGAGGTCAGCTATTTTTTTCACCTCTCTTCACAGGTTTATATCCACTGGCTCATTGTTTTGCTAAACATGCAAATCCATTGTTATAGAAGGCTGTAAACATCACCGACGCAGAGCGAAGTACACCTGTTTATATTCATCACAGAGACATTTGACTTTCACACCCATAAACCGATTCGTTGTGCTGCGTTACTGTTCCTTGGAAACGTTATTGGCAGGATGTTATACGAGCAGCGATCCGTACCTTCAGCACAGTGCTTAATACCGCCTGTAAATCACATAATCCACACCACGTATTACAAAACACATCTGTCTTTCCGTTAGCCTTGTTCTTTTTCACTGCTGCATCTCCCTAATGCTCGTATCCTGTGCGACGGACAGTCCGTGTCTGGACCGCTTTATGGTTGCTCTGCTCGCCTTGGGGAGAGTCAGCAAAGGGGGCGATCTTAACCACACCAGATGCTTAGCTGCCGGTTTGGGTGCGATCCATCTGTCCGAGAGCCCAGGCTTGTCTGAAAATATTAATGCGGGTGTTTCCGAAGGCCCGCTGCGCTTTTTTCTTACATCCAAACGAGGAGGAGGGGGAAGATAAAGCTGGGAGTCTGCGATTTGTTCGCCGCACGTAATTATTGTGGATGGTTGCAGATGCTCCTGCTCTGTAAACATAAATGTATGTTGGCCTACACCAGATTGTTTCCTTCCAGTTAGGACAACAGTGTTGACAGATATTAGCGTCTGGAGAGCGCTGTGTGCTTTGATTCTCAATGGCTTCGCCAGAAGATAGTTTGCTTCATGGATGAGCGAGCAAGATTTCCAACAAAGTCAACGCTTTGAGCGATGTAAGGATGTCAATTTCACACTGCCAAAGTTGCATCAAACTCTACTGAAACAGTCTCATAGCACAGGTATTTCAATCCAGTTGAAATAAATCATTGGTTTTTCTTGGCCATGTGTTTGAGACTATAGACTAGCATTGCGGGGATAAACAGCATGAGGATGACTGATAAAATAACAATTTGATTTGAATTGGGAATGACATTAAAACATACAGTTGAGGTCAAAAGTTCACATACACCTTGCAATTATTTTACCAAAATAAGAGGAATCATACAAAATGCTTGTTATTTTTTTATTTAGTACTGACCTGAATAAGGTATTTCACATAAAAGATGTTTACATATAGTCCACAGGAGAAAATAATAGTTGAATTTATAAAAATGACCCCATTCAAAAATTTACATACACTTGATTCTTAATACTGTGTTGTTACCTAAATGATCCACAGGTGTTTTTTTTCTGAAACAGCTGGTCTTAGCTGGTTTAAGCTGGAAGTAGCTGAGTTTAGCTAGTCTCCCAGCCTGGCTAGGCTGGTCAGGCTGGTTTTAGCTGGTTATTCCAGCTGGTCTCCCAGTCTGGCCAGCCAAGGAAGTGGCCAAAACCCCTCTAAAACCAGCCTGCCGACCAGCTAAGACCAGCCTGGACCAACCTGCTTAGGCTGGTTTTAGCCGTTTTTTTCAGCAGGGATGAGCAGTTAAACTGCTGGCTGTTCTTCAGAAAAATCCTTCATGTCTCACAGTTCTGTGGTTTTTTGGCATTTTTGTGTATTTAAACCCTTTCCAACAATGACTGTATGGTTTTGAGATCCATTTTTAACACTGAGGACAACTGAGGGACTCATATGCAACTATTACAGAAGGTTTAAACACTCACTGATGCTCCAGAAGGAAAAACCATACATTAAGAACTGGGGGGGTGAAAACTTTTGAACAGAATGAAGATGTGTGCATTTTTCTTATTTTGCTTAAATATAATATATATATTTTTTTTAGTTTAGTACTACCCTTCAGAAGCTACAGAAGATACATGTTTCCCAAAAGACAAAATAAGTTAAATTTACCCTGATCTTCAAATTCAAAAGTTTTCACCCCCCAGCTCTTAATGCATTGTGTCTCCTCCTGGAGCATTAGTGAGTGTTTGAACCTTCTGTAATAGTTGCATATGACTCCCTCAGTTGCCCTCAGTGTAAAAAGATGGATCTCAAAATCACACAGTCATTATTGGAAAGGGTTCAAATACACAAAAATGGTGAAAAACGAAAGAGAGCAGTTTAACTGTTCAGGACAAACAAGGGACTCATGAAGATCACTAAACAAAAAAACACAGCTGTGGATCATTCAGGTAACAAAACAGTATTAAGAGTCAAACATATGTAAACATTTGAACAGGGTAATTTTTATAAATTCAACTATTATTTTCTCTTGTGGACCATATGTAAACATCTCTATGTGAATGATCTTATTCAGGTCAGTACTAAATGAAAAAAACAACATGCGTTTTTTATGATCCTTATTTTGGTAAAATAATTAACATTTTGCAGATTCTGCAAGGTAAACGTTTGACCTCAACTGCATCCAGGTTACATTACAAAACATGTAATATAGTAAGCGTCATACTATTTATTGCATTAAAAGTTTTTAGTCATTACATTTACTCAAGTCTAAATAGATATTTAGTTATCTCGTTAGATATTTCTTTTATTTACATTTCTCATTTTTAATGATTCTCATTTTACAAAATGATATCGATTCCTAAATCCAAAGAATCGATTAGCCTGTTTTCAGTTAACGAACACAACATAGCGTGCCTCCCATCCAATAAATCGCAATAAGCCTTGTGCTTTGTTACTTTGGATATAATACAAAGTCTTTAAATTAGATAAGATTAAATTTAGATTTCAAATTCTGTACATTTTATTACAATATTCGTACAGTAAATGTAGTTTTGACGCTGTTTAATGTGGAGTGACAGATCGCTGTAGTCCTTGAGAAAATTTGCCATGTACTATACCTGATATATTAAAAATAATCAATATTGAATCTAATCGCAAGCTTGAGTAAAAATTAAATCATGAATTTTTTGTCCAAACCCATCCCTACCAACTACCCCTGATATCAATATATTACAGTATGAATAGAATATTTTACATTTATGCAGTTTTTCATTTTTTTCTTTTACATTGTGTTTATCTAGTAAGTGAATGATATAATCCTGTTACCTGAAACTTTTCTGTAATGTAAGTTAGAAGTTTCCCTGAATAATGAATAGGGCATTAAATTAGAGATTATTTCTTTCATAAGTAAGCAAAAGTTATTCTAACTGAAATGCACCCAAAATCAATATTAAATATTTCTTCTTCATTTTATATCTAAGTCTTTCTAAAAGATGTTTTATCTCCACATTCAAATTAGACTCTGAATCCCTGATTTTTTTATGCCTTCTCAGACTTTTGGATCCCGTGTGTTTGTAACACTATTATATCGAATTCATACAAAGAAAGAGACTACAAAGTCAGGAGGAGAACAGTGAGAGAAAAACGTATACTTTTTTAAAACTTATCATTTAAGAAGTCGAGGGCAAGAGAAAGAAATAGCCCCACAGGGATAAAATATCATTCTCCAAGATCCTGATTTCTGATGCAACAACTGAGCAATACAGAAGCTTTAATGTTAACGGGGGACGGCGAGCCAAGCATATGTTTGGAAGGAATTATATGCAAGATTCAAATGTGTTTCATTTGTCAGTTTATTGATCTTTAAGGGAAGGCCACAACAATGGCTTGCACTGAAGGGTTGCATGGAAAACAAAAAAGTACAGCAGTACCAAAAAAATTCAAACCATATATCAGTGCTTTGCACTTTTGCTCAGTTACAAGATATGATGTTTATGTTCTAAAATATTTGGATGATACATTTTAAAATGCAGTTCTGCTGTGAATCACTTATTTACTTTCACATTAAAAACATTCTGTGCTTAAACTTACCGTGACTGCAAAATACACCAATATATGTCTTTTCAAATGATTACTGGATGGTTTTTAATATTTTTTCTTAAGATGCAGCACTTGCTGTTCAGATTTCACCTGAAAGAGTCTATGCCATCAGAAAAGAAGAAAATGCATTTAATATGTCACGGTAACCTTGTTATGCTCTGCTTTAAAATGGCCACACGTTTGAAACCTTGAGAGTTCACTTTGACGGAGATGTGCGTTCACATTTTGAAATTCAACGAGGACGACGGCAGCCATGCAGGCAAATGGCAGCAGATTCAGATCATATTTTACTGATGTAATGGATAGCGATTTTGATTCAGAAAATCCAGATTGTGTGCATTATTTCAGAGGCTTTAGCAATGGAATTTGCCCATAATTAGGTGCTTGATTTACCTTGAATTTGTGGTGAAAATTTTCCAGGGTAGAAAAAAATAAAAAATATGGCAGCTGTCCATATCCTTGCAAGCGTTCAGAGGCACTTGTGACAGAAATGGAGAGAGAGAGTGAGAGGAATGACTTGGGAGGTACAGTGATGGAGTAGTGTCTCGTTGACACACATACACACGCTCTGCTTTTTCTGCAAGAATGCTTGCAAATCTGTTTATTTCTGCCGCTCGGGTTTATTTCAATCTTTTTCCCCGCCCTTTTTGAAATACCAACAGTCAAACATATAGCCTCACCACAGCAATCAATCTTTCTGACACTATAGACAAGTAAAAGAAAGAAACCGTCCGTGATTGACATTAAGATATGTGGTTCCATGCTACATACCATTTATATGAAATCTGAGAAAATTATTGAAGCGATGAGTTAAAAAACATACATCCACAAATGAAACCAAAACTGTGATTTATGAATGGCAGTGAGACCTTCTTGAGTATTTGTGTTTCAAGGTGAACGATATGTTGACTTGACCTTTGCCTCTCACTAATAGTCCTTGCAGTGTGCTGTGAAGTTCTAGGTTTTTCAGTCTTTTTCTTCAGTGACAGACAAGGACGTTACTTGCTAGAGACATTTTCTAATAAATCATGCTGTACATTCTTTAAAAATGTCACATTTGTTTGCTTGAGCATTGTTCTAGCTATCTAGCTATTGTTTTATTGTTCTGTCTTTTTTTATCTATCTATCTATCTATCTATCTATCTATCTATCTATCTATCTATCTATCTATCTATCTATCTGTCATTTTATTGTTGTCTTTTTATCTATCGTTTTACTGTTCTGTATTTTTATCTATCTATCTATCTATCTATCTATCTATCTATCTATCATTTTATTGTTCTTTTTATCTATTTGTCTATCATCTATCGATCTATATCTATCTATCTATCTATCTATCTATCTATCTATCTATCTATCTATCTATCTATCTATCTATCTATCTATCTATCATTTTATTGTTCTTTTTATCTATTTGTCTATCTATCTATCTATCGATCTTTGTCTATCTATCTATCTATCTATCTATCTATCTATCTATCTATCTATCTATCTATCTATCGTTCAAAACTACTTTGTAGTCAAAGTTCAGAGGAAGGTTTTTATTTTTATTTAATTATATTTTTTTCACCACACTGTGAAAAAATGTTCATTTATTTTTTTGTCTTTTGGTTTATTTACAGCTCTTGAGCTATAGTATGATTGTTTGAAGGTGAAGCGAGACGTTATAGGATATTCAGCTCAATATGTTGGTTTCTGGGATCTTTAAAACACCAGTAAATGGTAAACCAGAAAATCTTTTTTTTTTTTTTTTTTTTTCCCAAAGAACTAGAAAATGAAAAGTTCAGGAACCTAAAGTGTCTATGACTGTAAAATCTAATTGTAACTTTTATTTTTACTTCATAATGATGTACAGATGCACCATGTTCTGCTTACACAAATGAAATTGCCTGTAACCTCTTATTTTAATGTGCATGTAAGTGTAATTTGATTTCATAAAATGATCTAAAATGTAATGCTGAGGCTCTAAAAATATACACATAACAAGCACTTTGGTGTCATGTACAACTTAAGACATGCTGGTCTGACATTTAACAAACTACTAGTAAACAAATGATAGCTATAATTTACTTGGTATAATAAATGTAAAGTTTCTTGCAGATATTTTATCAGCACTGCTGTCTCTTGTTTTTTAATCTAGTGGTGAATTATGGGGAATGAAGTGCGGTTCACACCAGCGTGAGCATATCAAGCTTTAAACAAGGCTTTAAACCTAACAGGTAACTATTAATTGAATTAACAAGGAATAATGAAACACCTTTAGTTTACAAATGAAAACAGACACCTATTACATTTATATTATATGGTGTGAAGGCAGGGGTTAAACATAAATCTACACCTGTTGGTGTTCATCTGTTACTTTTTAAAAGTTTTATTTAACTTTGATTAAAAAAAAAAAAAAAAAAACATATCTTGCCTTTTTGAACCGATACTCAAATAATTCATTAGAAAAGTATCAGAAAGCATGTTTCCTGCATTACCTTCGATTTGAAAGCAGTATTGGGTTTTGTGTTTGTCATCTCTGGCTTACACTGCCAAAAATCATTTCTCTGAAAATAAATCTTCATATGATCTTATGCTGTTTTGATTCCAGTGGCTTAAATGATGTTTTATAGAATTTATAAGACAGAAATTATTTTTGCAGTGTAAAATCAGTCTATTTTTCTGCAATGAACTCAAGCGTCCAGCTTCATGGTATTGTCATATCACTCTTTTGTTGTCGTGCAGAATAACTTAAGTCCATTTGTTCAAATCCTCCCCTGAAGCTTTTTCTTGGTTGTAGGTTTGCCAAGAAAAAAATTCAAATGGATTTCTTTTCCACGCCAGCTCAAGATTGTTTATCTGAGGATTGAAGGGCACTCATGAAGACAGCATGTCAATTTTCAGATCAATTGTTAGTTCTTACCCTCCAGTCCTGGCATTGCATTTACATAGTAATAGCATTTGGACCTTCATCTGAAAACCTCAGGTCTCCACACTGATGCTTTACTAGGGATACAAAGATGGAATGCACTCAGCATTCATTTCCGGAATACTAAAAACTGCTCAAATAATGTGGAGTTTACAGTTAAACATTGTCTGTACACATACCAAGAGGGTGAGTTTTTTCTCTTCCAAAACCCCAAACCCTAAATGGGTCATCCTCAAAATATCATAGGGTATTTCACTGTTTGGATCACTCAGTTTTTCCTTCTGCATGACTCTTTTTGCAAGTTGCATAAATGCATGAGTGGCAAAAAGTGATTTAACTTTTCGTTCAAAGATTGATTCAGAAACACTAATTCATTCAAGAACGAAACATGAACTAAATGTCTATATATACACTGATATACAAAAGTTTGGGAACCCCTTGCAGAATTTGAAAATGTGAATAATTTTAACAAAATAAGAGAGATCATACAAAATGCATGTTCTTTTTTTATTTAGTACTGAGTAATTTTACACAAAATATGTTTATATATAGTCCACAAGATAAAAAAATAGCTGAAATTATTAAAATAACCCCCTTCGAAAGTTTATGAACCCTTGTTTCATAATACTGTGTGTGGTTACCTGGATGATCTACGACTGTTTTTTTTTTTTTTTTTTTTTGTTTTGTGATGGTTGTTCATGAGTCCCTTGTTTGTTTTGAAAAGTTAAACTCAGCACTGTTCTTCAGAAAAATCCTCCATGTCCTGCAGATTCATTGGTTTTCCAACATCTTTTGCATATTTGAACCCTTTTCAGCAGTGACTGTATGATATTGAGATCCATCTTTTTTACACTGAGGATGAGGGACTCAAACACAACTATTAAAAAAGGTTCAAACATTCACTAATGCATTAAAAGGAAACACAATGCATTAAGAGTCGGGGGGTGAAAACTTTTGAACAGGATAAAGATATCCGGTTTTGTTTTTTTATTATTTTGTTGAAATATTATTTTTTTCCATTCAGTACTGCCTTTCGGAAGCAACAGAAAATACTTGCATGTTTGCTGGAAGACAAATTAAGTACAATTTACCTTGATCTTCAAATTCAAAAAGTATTCACCCCCTGGATCTTAATGCATCATGTTTCCTTCATGTGACAGATCAGTAAATGTTTGAACCTTTTTTTAATAGTCCCTCAATTGTCATCAGTGTGAAAAGATGGATCTCAAAAATCATACAGTCACTGCTGGAAAGGGTTATATGCAAATGATGCTGGAAAACCAAAGAATCTGCAGGACATGGAGGATTTTTTAGAAGAACAGTGCTGCGTTTAATATTTCAAAACAAACAAGGGACTCACGAACAACCATCACAGGATAAAAAACAGTCGTAGATCATCCATTTTTTTGTGTGTGTCTTGTGGACTATGTAAACATCTTTTATGTAAAATATCTTACTCAGAACAGTACTAAATAAAAAAATAACATGCATTTTGTATGATCTCTCTTATTTTGTTATAATTATTCACATTTTGTCAGATTCTGCAAGGGGTTCCCCACTGTAAGTGAGTAACTGAATAATTCACTTAAGTGTTTTATTAAAAAGCACTGCCTTATTCACCACTTATGCAACCCCACTACTATGTGTTGCACAGAAATGTAGCAAAATGTGATATTGCTTACATTTAACATTTATATGAACTAATATGGAAGTGGTTAGAGTTTATGCTAAATAAATAAATAAACCCTTCTCCCCTTCATCCCATTTTTAATATTTGACCGCTTTAAAGACATTTACAGTTATTTAATTTTTACTTACTTTGTTTTGAAATGTTAAGCATTAGTGCAAGGTCTAACAAATGTGTAAAAAGCAAACAAAAAAGTAATTATATAAATAATTTAAGAACTTTTCATTACAGCTCTTTAGTGTTACCAGTGTTTTGAACATTGTGGTAAAGTACAGTCTGTTGTTTCACACCACGCTGAAAAAAAAGTTATTGATTTACCTTGAAAATTAATTTTTAAATTACACATGCTGTTCATGTTACACAGTTTAATGTAGAGTGTAGCACCTGCATTACCCTTGCAACCACCCAACGCATCCAGAAAGTTTGTTTTTACTTGTTATCTTCATTCAAAGGCCAGAGTGTGAAGGCAAGACTTCTGATGCTTCACACTGGGGAAAAAATGCGTCTCTGTTGATCTGTTGTAAGAGTGATATGATCGTGACTGTGTGCTAATGTGCAATGCATAGACATGTACTCACCATTGTACACAAATATGCCTTAGTACAAATGTAGAGTGTCAAACAAAGAGACTCTTGGGCTCTTGGCTGCATGAAAGGCAGTTCTTGAAAATTGTATGCAGGTATTTATGCTCCAATCTTGTTATGATTCCCTCATTCAACCTGCCAAAAGGACCACACAGTTGAAAATGAACACATACGGCTTCCACGCAGGCTTGACTAGGCCATCTGTTTGGTCCTCCCAGTGCAAAACCCCAGAACCGCCTCTAAGTGCTCATTCTGAGCTCGAATTAAACCCGGCGTTCGGGGTGGCACAGCGACAGCGAGGAGAAAGGAATGCCAGTGACTGAAAAACAATTAATTACTAAAACAAGAAGAACAAAAAAAAAAATTACTAAACCCTCATTCACAGATGGTTGAGGAGTCTGTCAGTCAAGTTCGCAAGCAGATCCAAGGACTTTCCCGAAGGACCTGGAGTCATCGGCCAAATCAGCCTGTAAAGCTGGCATCTTAGATGGTACCGCAAGCCTCATTTACCCTCCTTCCATCAGCACCACATGGCCATGGTCAAAACGACTGTCGCAAGCTGGCAGACCTCAGGTGATAAGCGGAATCTGCTGGGCTAATTCCCAGCACAGACGATGAGAGAGATATCTTGGGCTGCGGAGGGACGAAAAAATGTCTAGCGAAAGATTGAAAAGATGGAGAGAGAAGTGCAAGACAGGCAATGACTGGCTTATTATCTGAATTTTTCTCCATGGATGAGTACTTTTGTAATAAGACCAAATAATACGCTTTTAAGTCGACATAGTTTGTCTGAATGAAACCTGATATTCAATGAAAAAAAAAAATTGTATTTGATGCATCAGGAATTGAGTTTTGGAATTGGGGTCTGTTCCTCATAAAAAAGCAATTGTATTGAGTGATACCATTTTTTAAGTCATATATTTTAAGTGCATTTATTTAATTAAAAATACAGTAAAAACTGTAATATTGTGAAACATTATTGCAATTTAAACTCTTTTCTATTGTAATATACACTGCCGTTCAAAATTTTGGGATCAGTATGATTTTTAATGTTTTTTAAAGAAGTTTCTTATGCTCATCAAGGCTGCATTTATTTGATCAAAAACACATATGTAATATATGCAATGTTGTGAAATATTATTGTAATTTAAAATAACAGTTTTCTATTTGAATATACTTTAAAATAGAATTTATTCCTGTGAAGCAAAGTTGAATTTTCAGCTTCATTACTCCAGTCTTCAGTGCCACATTCTAATATGCTGATTTTTTAAAATCAAGTTAAAAAAAAAAAAAAAAAAAAGTTTATTAAAAATATACATTTTGTGTCACAATATACATTATTATTCAAAAGTTTGGGGTCAGTACATTTTTTTTTTTTTTTTTTCTTTTTTTAGAGAAAAGAAGGTTCCTCAGATTATGAAAAGGTAAGAAAGACATGATTCTTTGACTGAAACAAAAATGGTTCTTCTATGGCATCGCTGTGAAGAACCTTTAAAGCACCTTTATGTTTAAGAGTGTAGCTCAAACAATAAAGCATGCAACACCAAGGTCATGGTTTCAGTTTCCCAGCGAATGCAAATGCCATATGCATAGAGGATATCCTGTAAAATAACAATAATAAGATAACAGTAACATAACTGGTGATATATTGGTTTCACAGTGTCATTTCTCTCATTTAATTTGCAATGTTTGCGAGAAATCTGAAACATATTGACTTGGTTGTAACCCGAACATTTCCTTGTGCTGAAAACGTTCCTTTCCAAGACTGCTTCTATAGAAGTTGACATTTCGTGTTGTTGTTTTTTTTTTTTTTCAGCCAGATATAATGTGTTTGGTGTACTCAGAAAGGACTGTTGTTGAATTTTCTAAGCCGTGTGAGGTGTCACCTTGGATCACCTTCAAATGAGATGACTGGCCTAATCGATCTCTTTCACGCTCTCTGACGAATCAATAGTTTTCTCTCTAGACTACTAAGGCACACAGTTCAGAGTAGAGGGAAAGATTAAGTGTTGCCTTTTCTCTTTTTTTGTTTGTTTTGACTGCTGGTCGGGAAGAAATAGTTGAGGTGGCAGGAAATTCTGATGTTCTCTGATAATGCCTTGTGTTCCATCAAAAAGCCGGCGAGAGAAAGACACACGGCTTGAAAAGAAACAAATCACTTTCCTGATAAAGTACAACTCACTTCTTTTATTATTTCCCATATGCAGAAAAGCCAGCGTGGCAGACGATGACAAAATAATTGGTTAAAAATATCTCTCTATTCAGAGCCGGGGCCTCGTGTGAACGACACTACAAGGATGAGTACAAGCTAAGTGTTATTCGTGTTATGCGGTACATTTGAACTTTGTGCTAATATTTCTACTGCCTTATGCTCAAGTTAAGTGCACTTAAAGGATTAGTTCAGTTCCAGAACAAAAAAATATAGATAATGTACTCACCCCCTTGTCAACCAAGATGTTCATATCTTTCTTTCTTCAGTCATAAAGAAATTATGTTTTTTGAAGAATGCTTTATTTTGATAGTCCATTGTAGACATTCTACAATCTATAAGTAACTTTGCAACTACACTGTAAAAAACAATTTGTTGAGTCAACTTAAAATAATTTGTAACCTGGCTGCCTTAAAATTTTAAGTTCAGTCAACTCAAAAAGTTGTTTCAACTTGAAATGTTTAATTATACTAAGTGACAACTTAGATATTTGAGTTGAATCAACTTAAAATTTTAAGGCAGCTGGGTTACTTACCCATCTGTTAAGTTTAGCAGACACAAATATCTAAGTTGTTACTTAGACCAACTTAACATTTCAAGTTGACTAAACTTATTTTAGTTGACTGAACTTAAAATTTTAAGGCAGCAGGGTAACAAATTATTTTAAGCTGACTCACCAAATTGTGTTTTTTATTTTTTACAGTGTACATGTCAAGTAATTATCATTAATTTGCAACTACATGTCTACTAACCAGACAGACTGTTAGGTTAGGTTTATGGTTAGTAGAATAAGTTGACATATACTTGCAAAGTTTAGAAGAGTGTTAGAAGATATTAAGCAGACAGTCTACTAATACTCTAATGACTAGTTGACATGCAGATGTAAAGTTACTTACTGTTAGTAGAATGTCTAAAGCGAACTATCAAAATAAAGTGTTACTGAAAACATTTCAGGATTTCTCTCCATGTAATGGACTTCTGTGGTGTCTCCAAATTTGAACTTCCAAAATGCAGTTTAAATGCAGCTTCAAAGGGCTCTAAACGATCCCAGCTGAGGAAGAAGGGTCTTACACTCTTAAAAATAAAGGTGCTTTAAAAGGTTCTTCACAGCGATGCCATAGAAGAACCATTTAGTCAAAGGTTCTTTAAAGAACCATCTCTTTCTTACCTTTTTATAATCTGAAGAACCTCCTTTCACCACAAAGAATATTTTGTGAAACAGATGTTAACCGTTCTTTATGGAACCATTTAGAGAAAAAAGGTTCTTCTATAGCACCGTGAAGCACCTTTATTTTTAAGAGTGTATCTAGCAAAACAACGGGTCATTTCCCCCAAAAAATGACAATTTATATACTTTTTTAACCTCAAATGCTGGTCTTGTCTAGCTCTGTGTGAACTGTGAAACTGTTTTTTTCCGGTCATGATAGTTAGGCTACGTCTAAAAACTCCCATCTCATTTTCTTTTCCAACTTCAAAATCGTCCTACATCGCTGTTTTTACCTTTTTTTTTTGTAAAGGGTGTTTGATCTTCTTTGCATGTTCACTTCGTAAACACTAGGTCAGTACTTCTGCAGCCACGTAGGATGATTTTGAAGTTGGAGAAGACAATGAGATGGGAGTTTTAAGACGTACCCTGACTATCATGACCGGAAAACAAAAACAAAAGCTAGACAAGACGGGCATTTGAGATTAAAAATGATATAAATTGTAATTTTTTAAATAAAATAACCGATCGTTTCGCTCAATAAGACCCTTCTTCCTCTGCTGGGATCGTTTAGAGCTCTTTGAAGCTGCATTTAAACTGCACTTCGGAAGTTCAAATTTGGGGCACCATAGAAGTCCACTACATGGAGAGAAATCCTGAAATGTTTTCCTCAAAAACCTAATTACTTTACGACTAAAGAAAGAAAGACATGAACATCTTGGACAAGGGGGTGAGTACATTATCTGTATATTTTTGTTCTGGAAGTGAACTAATTCTTTAAACTTTATGAATTATAACTATTGATAATACTTAACTAAGATTTGTAAAGAAAAGTGAAATTTATATTCACTGAATTTTCGTTTTTTTGATGTTCCAAGCATCCAAAGCCAGAAATTGCATTCCTTGTGCACAAAAAAAAAAAAATAATAATAAACACACTTCCATCTTCAAAGTTCGAGTTTTATTCCAATATATTTCAGTCCAATATATCACATATGATGGGGATATGAAAATGCACTGCATGACCCAGATATTTCCAAAGGACTGAGAGCTTTGATTCCATCCATTTTTCTCGGCCTTTCACAACGGAGGAGTGAAGGAGGAGGCCGTAACGTTCCAGCTGTCGTCTATTTGTCGGGACATAAAATGCTATCGTTAGATAGAACAGAGAGAGGTGAATGTAAGATGCACAACATACATCTGTGCTCATGTAAAACATGTCAAAGTAGTAATCATTGCACACGGCGGCAGATGTATTTTATTGCTTAGGACGGAACTGTCCACAAGAACATTATGTTCACATAAAATTGAAGTATGCTGATATTCTGTCCTCTAACCGTCCGTGAACTATGCAGGTAAAGATTTCACATGAGATTGTAATGAAAGTGGCAACTCCTCAATCACAACGCATTATTTGCATGTCATTATACACATGCTAAAGCCTGGTTTATACTCGCCTCGTCTGCTTGGTTGCACAAAAAATGCGAATAAATGTCGTCCTGCTTGCATTCCTTTTTTTTTAAACATACAGTGTGTGCAGTGCAGCATTAACAATGAAACTTCAAGGCATTGATCGGAAAGGTGTGGCAAGAGCTTATACTGTAACATCCTATGCAAATATACTTTTCTAAAAGAGCACGTATGAAAGCATTTCAGTGAAGAATGGCCTTTGGCGTCTCTTTTAACAAAAAACCTTGATGTCACTATTTTTATGATGTTAAAGTTTTGTGTGGTTCTTCTGGTGCAACTTTACAAAATCTAAAAAGGCATATGGAAGACAGAAAAAGTACTTTTTGAACAATACCAGCAATACTTGTGAAGTGGGGAAGACGGAATAATCAGAAAGTGGAAAAGAATAGGCACAGGCCTTCCCTAATCAAAACAAAATAAAATAAAATGAAATAGAGACAGAAAAAGTACTTTTTGAACAATAGTAGCAACACTTGTGGAGTGGGGAAGACGGAATAATTGGAAAGTGGAAGTGTAAAAGAATAGGCACAGGCTTTCCCTAATCAAAATAAAATAAAATAACATAAAATAAAATAAAATAAAATAAAATAAAATAAAATAAAATAAAATAAAATAAAATAAAATAAAATAAAATAAAATAAAATAAAATAAAATAAAAAGAATGTTTGAAATACATGTATTAAAGTCTGCTAAATTGGAACAACTAATTTTGTTTAATGCACTTTAATTGTGTGGAAGTAGTGCAGAGATCCAACTTAAAATATATTGAAGTATATTTGATTGTGCTGAAGTGGAACTATTGCAAGTATACTTCAGGTACACTTATATTCTGCATTTAAAAACTGATATTACACAGAGATCATACAATCCTTAGTAACAGTGATATTAAAACACATTATAATAAAACACAATATTAAGAAATGTGCATTGTGCAATAAAAGAAATACTCCAAGTAAAGTTTAATTATAATAATTTTATATCAGTAAGTCTTAAGTGATATGCCAATAAATATGTTAATGGATTTGAAGTATACATTAAATAAATGTATTTTAAATAAATTATGGCGTAGGGTTTTATTCCCCACTTTTGTTCCACTTTCTATTTTATTATTTATTTTATTTTATTCTATTTTTTATTTTTATTATTTTATTTGTTGGCTGATGTTGTTTAAAACATGTATGCATATATAAAGTATATTGTCTAAGCATTTATAAAATTATTTATATATTGAGTATACATTTAATTTTTATAGTTTATTTATTATATTTTTATATATTTTATAGATATTTCTGAGCATATAGTACACCTAACCACTAAAAAAAATCAATCCTTATTAACAGTGATATCAAAATTTTAGGTATAATGTCAAGAAATGTGCATCGTGTGATTAAAAGAAAAAAGTTTAATTAGAATAATTTTACATCAATAAGTACTTAAGTGTTATGTCAATAAATAAGTTAATGGATTTGAAGTGTACTTAGTATGAAATTATTGTATTTTAAATAAATCATTTTATAGTCCCCCCCCCTACTTTTGTTTCACTTTCTGATTTTTTAAATTTTATTTTATTTTATTTTGTTTTATTTTATTTTATTTTATTTTTTGTGATATTCTATACATTAAAGTTTTATAAAATTATCTACAAAAACATAATTTTATAGATATTTCTGAGCACCTGTAGTACATCTGTCCATTTCTCAATAATACATTTTCTTTTTTTTACCCCTAAAAGAGCACTATTAGTTCTGTTCCACACAAACTAATCATTTACACTCAAAAAATTGTTATGTTTGTAGTTGAATAAATTACTGTGACTTTATTTTTATCTGCATATTCTGTGTTTTATACTGCTGACAAGTGGGTTTAGGGATAAAAGTAATGTCTAAAACATAAATATTCCTTTCAACTAAAATTATTGTGTTTTTTTTTTAAATTGTCTAAAACTAAAAATTGTTGCCATACTGAAAAAAAAGTGCCATACTGAATCCTCTCAAACATTCGAGTTGCAAACTGACAGTTTTAAAGCTTAATATTAGCTGTGGAGGAACGCAGATGTCATTTTTTCCGTCTCTTTTCACAATCAGACTGTCATCCTGTGTGGGTTACATCCACAGGAGACTGGACATGACGCACAAGTCAAAACAGAAATATTCACAAATAAATGTGTTTACGTGTCTATCTGAAGTCTGCTGTCAGCATGTTATAGAAATTCTAATAAAACATGATAAATTTACCAGAGGTGAAAAAAACAATTTGACTGTATTTGTAGTGACTCACTGTATTGTTGTAGATAATTAGTTGAGTAGTTAGAGTTTTGATTTACAAAAAGCCGATAAGCTCATAATCTCCTCTCTAATGTAGTGACATTCATGTTGTAGATTCAATGGCAGACTCACAAAGTCTTTATTGCAGTCACATGTTCTTCTGTGTATCTCTGGCACTGGTGTCAATGTTCTCAGATCTAATTAACAAACACCCAAAGACGAACAGGATTTGCGTGAAGCCAGTAGCAGCCGATGGTGAAGATTCCTAGTGATGCAGAGGTCTCATGTTTGATCCCAGGTTGCAGAATCTAATAAACTTTGCAGCTGATTCAAATAAATAAATAAATAAAAACAGTGGAGTTCAAAAGTCTAGGGTCACTAGTATTTCATATTATAAAAACAGTAATAATGTGAAATATTATTACAGTAAAGGAGCTCGACAGTAAGGAGTGCCCGATGGCCCGGGGCCAGCATGAAAGATGCTCGGGACAGTTGACAAATCTGTCACTGGCCCGATTGGGCCACTGCTGCGTCGTCACGAAAGTTTATCATTTGCATGTGTTTTTAAGCCTTGTTCATTTAAAATTTCAAACGATCACAGAGAGACACGTCTCTGGTGGACAGATAGTATACAAAAGTGTCAAAATACCCGTCTTGACGAGTAACTTTGTAGCTTTAACAATCATCAATTTAATTTATACATTAGAGTAGAGATGCACTGATCGACCAGCCGATCTCTGTTCCTGGGCTTGCACACAAACTGCATGCAATCATTTTTCAAGATGTCATGCGGAAATATTACAAACTCTTTAAACATCCGTTAACAAAAGCCAAAGACACTGAAGGCGAACGTAAAGAGAAAAATATGGTACTGTAGCAGGCACAGGAAGATCACGGCTCACAATGCGCAAAATATTGGAAATATTATCTAAATATTGAAACAGGGTTTATATGAACATATATCTGAAGGGAAATGACTGTTTTAAGAAATATTTACATTTTCTTTTCATTTGCCTCTGTATGCATTTAAAGGAGAAGTCCACTTCCAGAACAACAATTTACAATTAACGTACTCACTCCCTTGTCATCCAAGATGTTCATGTCTTTCTGTCTTCAGTCATAAAGAACTTATGTTTTCTGAGGAAAACAATTCAGGATTTTTCTGCATATAATGGACTTCATTGGTTCCCTGAATTTGAACTTCCAAAATGTAGTTTAAATGCAGCTTCAAAAGACTCTAAATGATCCAAGTAATGTTTGAATTTTATATTTGTTAGGCTATAGGTTTTGCTGTGATATCATTTTTGGAATCGAGAATTGTACAATTTAATTGGGATGCAAAATTTTGATGTCATATAAACTTTTTTTATTAAAATAAAAGATAACATGAGTCAAAAACAATGATAACAGCAACTATTTTGTTTTTTGTGGCAGGGCCAGTGAAGATTTTGACCGGGGCAAGTAAAAATTTGAACCACTTGCCCGACCGGGCCAGTAGAAGAAATCCTTAGCGTTTAGCCTTGTAATATTGTGAAATATTATTAGAGTATTTATTTATTTTTTATTTTATTTCAATTCATGTTTATTTTATTTAAAGCAATAAAAAGATTTTTAAAGTTTTAGTTTTAGTTATAGTTTTAGTTAGTAACCCTGTTGTGTATATCTGGCTGAAATAGAACAAATCTCCCCGAACCCTAATCACGCCAACTGTTACTTGAAATATAACTTTTACAACAAAATACTATCAAACGCTCCACACAGGGCTAAAACATCTGTTATTTCTGAATTTAAAAAAAATGGTCATCATAACTCACATAACTCATAACTCACTATTTTCAGTTGTTTAAAGGAGATGTCCACTTCCAAAACAAAGAGTTACATATAATGTACTCACCCCCTTGTCATCCAAGATGTTCATGTCTTTCTTTCTTCAGTCGAAAAGAAATTATGTTTTTTGAGGAGAACATTTCAGCATTTTTCTCCATATAATGGACTGATATGGTGCCCCGAGTTTGAACTTCCAAAATGCAATTTAAATGTGGCTTCAGACGATCCCAAATGTGGTTGTAAACGAGAAAGAAAGGTCTAGCGTAACGATCGGTTATTTTCATAAAAATAATACAATTTATATACTTTTTAATGCCAAATGCTTATCTCGTCTTACTCTGCCTGGACTGTTTTTGTTCCGGTTTATGACGGTTAAGGTATGTCGAAAAACTCCCATCTCATGTTCTCCCTCAACTTCAAAATCATCCTATATCGCTGTTTTACCTTTTTTGTTGAGGGTGTTTGATCTTCTTTGAATGTTCACTTTGCAAAGACTGGGTCAGTACTTCTGCAGCAATATAGGATGATTTTGAAATTATTTTTGAAGTTGAGGGAAAAAATACAATCGGAGTTTTTCAACATACCCTAACTGTCTTGAGCCAGAATACACAGAATTCAGGGAGAGAAAGACAAGACGAGCATTTGAGATGAAAAAATGTATTTTTTAATGAAAATAACTGATTGTTTTGCTAGATAAGACCCTTCTTCCTCGGCTGGGATCGTTTACAACCGCATTTTGGATCGTTTGAAGCCGCATTTAAACTGCATTTTGGAAGTTCAATATCGGGGCACCATACCAGTCCATTATATGGAGAAAAATCCGGAAATGTTTTCCTCAAAAAACATAATTTCTTGACGACTGAAGAAAGAAAGACATGAACATCTTGGATGACAAGTGGGTGAGTACATTATATGTGAATCTTTGTTTTGGAAGTGGACTTCTCCTTTAAACTAATGGCCAAAAACTTGTATGTAATATCAATCTTTTTCTACATTTAGTAGTTCAATCATCTTTTAAAATAGAGCTTGTCTGACAAAACAAAGGCTTGGGTTTTTAGTGTCACAGGAGGGCGCAGCTGTCGTCACAAACTTTCGTCAACTAAGTTAACCGTATCCACAGCAACCCGCTCTCCAAAGTGTTAGGGGTCTTTAAGGGCTCCGCAAATGGATTCGTAGGAGGCACAGAGGTAAGACCGTCTACCCACCTGTTGTTTGAACCTCTAAAGAGATGGGAAAACACAGAAAAAGAGGGTTTCTTAGGTCAGAAGAATGACACGGGCGCTCCTCCCTCCCTGTGGAGATCAAGATTGCGCTGTTAGTGACAGACAGGTTTTACAGCCTAGTGTGAAAAATCAATGCCATTGAATCCTCACAACAGGTGTATACCGAGCTCCCACAGATTCAGTGAGGAGAAACACAATTACCTCTCAGTAATGGCAGACCGAAGAAAGATAACGCCGGCGCGCACGGCCCGGAGGAGGTGGAACCGTCACACACACGTACTGTGCTCATATTGGGGTCTAAACCTGAAAGTGCTCGTCTGATTCCCAGAAAACAGCCCTGATGACCCCTCAAAGCAAAGCTATCGTTACGTAAATCCATAAGCTCCACAGATATGTGCCGTGGATAAGTCAGGAAAGCCCTGAAGGTGCGGGCAGAATGTGTTGTTGACATACTCAGGTCGTGGCCTATAAGTGGTTTTTCTTTAGGGCACAGAGTTTACATTGGACTTTAATGGTGTACCGTTTCATTTCAGATAGATTATACAGTTATGCAGTCAGTCACTTTTTTCCACGGTTATGTCATTTGGAAGTGTTTTTTTTAAATTGATAATAATAAGAAATATTCTTATTAATATTCTTAATAAAAAACAGCTTTGCATCACGGGAATAAATTATATTTGTAAATATATTCAGATAGAAAACAGTTATTTTATATTGTAATAATATTTCACAATATTACTGGTATATTTTTTGATCAAATAAACGAAGCTTTGATGAGCATAAGACACTTCTTAAAAAAAAAAATAAACAAATAAATAAATAAATGTTAGTATACATTGGAGTCAAGTCCAAAATACAACATTGAAACTATTTATTTATTTATAGACTAAAAATTAAAAAGGCTAAATAAATAAATAAGGTAGAAATAACACCTGAAATTACTAAAACTTTAAATAAATTAAAATAAAACATACCAAATATAAAAATAGAAACTAATTCAAAATAATACTAAAAACTTGCTTTGATGTAGAAGTAATTTTTCATAACCTTTTCAGTTTGCTCACCAAATCAGGGTTATTACAGTTAACTAAATCTGAAACTAAACTAAACTAAGTATAAATAAATATAAAAGGTATATAAATAAAAAAGTATAATGACTAACTAACTAGCTAACTAAAATTAAATGTATTAAGTTATATGTATTTATATATAAATTAAATAAAATTGATCTATATTTAAAATAGTTAGCTAGTTCTCATTTCTCATTTTAATTTTGTTTACTTTGATGTACTAAACTAATACTAAAACTGAAATAAAAATGACTAAAAACTATACAATAGACATATAAAATAAACAAAAACTACTAAAATGACAAAAAAAATAACAACTACATTTAAAATGAAAGTGGACAATGTAAAAATATTTTCTGATTCAAAATATTACTAAAAACTACAATAGTATCTCTGAAATAGCACGGCACCAACATTCCTGAAATTTCAGCATCACTATTATACTGCAACATTAATGCTCATTAACTATAAAACTCAACTTCTGATATTTTTACAATGCAATATCACTGTAATTTCTGACGGCAGAAGAAAATATGTAATAATAAAAAAAAACAGCCACTGTCTGAACTCGTCTGTGTGCACACAGATGGAATTGACACAGCTCTAACAATAAAACTTCACACAGCAAACGCAGATGAGCATCTGTAGTGAGATGTTTACAGTTCTATTGTTGGCTCTTGCGCACCGCTGCTCACTCGCTGCTCTCCAACAGCTCTCTCGAACCTCTTCTGCGGGCTGCTTTTTTCTTGCCAGTAATTTTAATTTGTTGTTGCTAGTGTTACATATTCAAGAGGGATGAGCTAGTGTGCGAGTTCACGCTGTGTCCTCCAGGCAGAAAAATATAGGCTGAAAGGAGGGAAATCACAGCTGTTGTTAACCTCACTTCTTCTGTTCCAAAGCCTAGCGAGCCGTCTTGCTTTATTTCCTAACCGCAATAAAACCAAGTGTCTGATTTGGAACGCTCTACATAGGCAGCAACTCTGCGAATCGTTCCAATAGCACTTCAAACTCACAAGAGACTCAACTCATAATTGATAGTGTTTGGCATTAGCGTGCTGTTAAGATAATGAGACAGTAATAGACATTTAACAGTGTGAAAAGAAAACATAAATAAGTACAATTTTAGTATATAGCTAAGTATAAATAAAACCACCATCGTTCAAAAATTTGGCACTGGTAAGACTTGTAATGTTACAATCTCCAGAGCTGCACTTATTTAATCAAAAATACAGTTTTAAATTCATTTTAAAATGTAATTTAATTCAGTGTCAAATGATCCTTCAGAAATTATTCTAATATGCTGATTTGCTGCTCAAGAAACATTTCTGATTATTATTGTGTTTTATTTGTTATTTTTCAGGATTATTTGATTTGAACAATTATTTAAAACATAAATCTTTCGTAACTTTATAAATGCAATTTTAATGCATGTTTGCCGAATAAAAATATTAATTTCTTAACAAATTTTTAAAACAATCTTACTCCAACCTTTGACTAATAATAATGCAAATATTGTTTTCATACTGGTTTTCTGTTTCTTAAATGCTGATTTGCTGCTTAAACATTTTTTTTTTTCCTGTTATTATTTTTTATTATCTTTTATTTTTTTTTAGAATTCTCTGATGAATAGAAGGTTCAAAAGAACAATTATTTAAAATAGATAAATCTTTTGTGACTTTATAAATGTTATTATAAGCATTTTGATCAATTTAATGCATGTTAATGCAATTATTCAAAGTATTAAAAATCAATAAATAAGTAAATAAAACTTACTTCAACCTCTGAATAATAGTGCAAATATTGTTTTCATATTTTTTTTTTTTTTTTTTTTTTTTTTTTTTTGATTTGCTGCTTAGGAAACATTTCTTCCTGTTGTTATTTTTTCTCTTTTTTTTCCATGATTCTTTGAATAGAAGTTCAAAAGAACATTTTTTTTAAACATACTACTACTAATACATTAAATAAAATATAATGAATGAATGAATGAATGAATGAATGGATTAACAAAACAAAAAACAAAAACAAAACATTGCTTATATATACATATATATATATATATATATATAAATTCAGCTAGATCTAATTTCTCATTTTAATTTCATTAAATAATAATCAGTTTAATGCATGTTTATATAAAATAAAAGTATTAATTTCTTTTACAAAAAAATCTTACTACAATCTTTGATTAATAACTGAATAACTGATTTTCTGATAACTGGAGAAAAAAACGATTAGTAAAATATATACAAACCTAAAGAAAACAAGAACAAAAAATAAAAGGCAAATAAATAAATGAATAAATAGATAGATAAATAAATTAATTAATTATTAATAACAATGATAATAATAATAGTAGTAATAATAATAATAAATTAAATTAAAAGTAAAACATAATTCATACATTTAATTAATGAAAATAAAAAGGCAAAATATAAAAATAAAAACTAATTAAAATATTAATAAAAACTCAATTAAAAAAATGTCTTAATGATACTAAAATAGCACTGAAACTTGCTTTGGTGTAGAAGTACTTCTTCATAACATTTTCAGTTTGCTCACCAAATCAAAACTAAAAAAAATAAATAAAATAAAATAAAATAAAATAAAATAAAATAAAATAAAATAAAATAAAATAAAATAAAATAAAAGTATTAATTTCTTTAAAAAAAATAAAAAATAAATAAATAAATACATCTGTCTCCAACCTTTGAATAATAGTGCAAATATTGTTTTCGTACTGGTTTTCTGTTTTTTAAATGCTGATTAGCTACTTAACAAACATTTCTTCATGCTATTATTTTTTAATATTTAAAAAAATAATAATAAAATAAAGAAAACGTTTGTAATTTGTAAGATAGATAATTATAATATATATAGATAATTATAATATATATTTTTATAGATTATATTATACATATATTTATATTCATACAGATTTCCTTGTTTTCCTTAAGTCCCTGAATTTTTTGTTATAAATTTCTCTCAATCTGAAAATAATTATATGTATAACTGACATCTCCCTTGGTTTATATGCTAATTTGGATGCTGTTTTAGCAATGCATTCTGGGATTAGCATGACATTCAGCCAAAATGTAGCCAACATTTTGAGAAAACATTTCACTATTTAAAAAATAAATGATACGTCACCTTTCAGTGTAGGCTGGTTCTCAAGATGTCTTGAAATGTTCTAGGTAGGAAGCTCTCTTGGTTCTGAAACTTTCCTTCTATCTCCCCATTACTTCTGAAGGAAACAGAAGCTTTTTGCACTAATGGTCATTACATTGGGCTCTTCAGGACTGTTACTTTAAGTGCTTTGCTTCATCTGCTGCTTTTGAGCTGCTTTTGTTCTCTCCTTCTCTTTTTCCATCTCTATTTCCATCTTTTTTTTCTCATTGTGACTAGCATATATTTACATTATCATATATGTTTATTCATATGATGAAGGAAACCCGGTTCAGGGCATGATAAAAATCCCACAGTACATCTTTAGCTCTAGCTTACAGCAAAACATGTGATTTAAATAATAACTCTATGGGGTTTTCCTTTGTAAAGCAGAGAAAAAAGGAAAAGGAGCCCATAGCTTCAACTGTTTGAAGCAGAGCATTGAATCCTGCATACAAATAACGTTTTTAAGACACGCACAGAATCAATCAGACAACTGATCAATAGTCAGTGTCTTTGACAGTGAAGGCTGGAGTAATGAGCTTTGCATCACAGGAATAAATTATATTCAGTTGGAAAATTTAATTTATTTTAAGTCGTAATAATATTTCACACTCTTGCTGTTTTTAATGTATGCTTAATCAAATGAGCTCAAGAAAACATTTTACTGACCCTGAACTTGTGAATAATAGTGTACGTATAAGTTTGACCTCACTGTAATGTCTGTCTGAGCCAAAAGGATATTGAGTTGCTGACAGGCCGTGAGCAGATAAACTGCATAGAAGATCTGTACGTGTGAATAAAAACTTTCCATAGTCTGAAGCGGGTGATGAATCGCACCGGATGACGGATGTCTACGTGTACCGAAATCTTTTGATAGTCGCTGTCCCGCTCGCAGCCATGCCCCGTTGTGTCAGTGTCAGCCTAAAATATTAACATGGCAACAATTACTCTCCTGCAAGTAACAAGAGAGTGACAAGGAGAGGAGAAGAAGGAGAGAGAGATCTGGCAGTAATTCTTAGTCCACCCTTCACCGCTGCTCTGGGCTTCAAGGAAGGTGAAAATTTCCTAAATTGTAGTTCACATACAGACACAGTGGTGTTGAAACCACTGAAATGAGACAGAGAGACAATTTTTTTAAAAAAATAAATAGATTATTAAAAATAAATAAATAAATAAATACATAAATAAAATAAAATACATTATGCAATAATAAACATTTGAGATTCATTACTATTCAAAAGTTCATGATGTATTTTTTATTTTATTTTATTTTATTTTATTTTATTTTATTTTATTTTATTTTATTTTATTTTATTTTATTTTATTTTATTTATTTAAGAAATGAATACTTTAATTCTGCAAGGGTGCAATAAATTAATTAGACATGGCAGTACATTATACAAATTATAAATGTATAATTCTTGAAAATAAATCTATTTTAAATTCATTTTTTTTTTAACTTTGCATTTCTATAGAATCCTGAAAAACACACTTTCCATAAAAATATTAAGCAACATAACGGATTTTTACTTTGATATTAATAATATATGCTTCTTAAGTACTAGATCAGCATATTAGAGAAAAATTCAGCTTTGCCATTACAGGAATAAATTACATTTCAAAATATATTCTAACAGAAGACTGCTATTTTAAACTGTCAAATATTTCACAGTATTAGTGTTCTTACTGATTTTATTATTATTATTTTTTTTTAATCACATAATAGAGACATTCAAAAACATCTTACCAACCCAAACTTTTGAATGGTAGTATGTCACATAACCTTATTTATTTATTTATTTATTTATTTATTTATTTATTTATTTATTTATTTATTTATTTATTTATTTATTTATTTATTTGTATTTATTAAGAATAAATTTATTTTTATTTATTTATTTATTTATTTATTTATTTATTTATTTATTTATTTATTTATTATTATATTTGCATATTTGTATTCTATCATAAAGTCTTTATTTAACATTTATTTATTTATTTATTTATTTATTTGTTTGTTTGTTTGTATTCTATCATGAATAAAATCTTGGCCAACATTTATTTATTTATTTATTTATTTATTTATTTATTGTTTGTTTGTTTGTTTATTTGTCAAATGAATGACCATATTACTGTAGACTTTTGATAAACATTTGAATGGTAGTAAGTCTCATGACCTCTTTTTTATGTATTTATATTTTTATTTATTTATTTAAATGTTTTATTATTATATTTGTATTCAGTCATGAAATAATTTATAATTATATCTGTATATTTGTATTCTATCATAAATAAAGTCTTGACCAACATTTATTTATTTATTTAATTTATTATTTGTTATATTACTGTAGACTTTTGATAAACGTTTGAATGGTAGTAAGTCTCATGACCTCTTCATTTATTTATTTATATTTTAATTAATTAATTAAGTTTATATTAAGTTTATATATATATATATATATATATATATATATATATATATATATATATATATATATATATATATATATATATATTCATTTTTTTATTATTATATTTGTATTCTGTCATGAATAAAGTCTTGGCCAATATTTATTTATTTATTTAATCATCTATTTATTTTCATTCATTCATTTAGTTGTTCATCCATCCATCCATCCATCCATCCATCCATCCATCCATTTATCCATCTATTTAATTCATTTATTTATTGTCTGTCAAATCCTTTAATCCTTTTTGAATGACTTTAATCATTCAAAAAGAAAATATGACTTAATAAAATTAAAAGAAAAATGTAAACAAAAAAAAAACAATAAAATTATATTAAAATATATATTACTTAAAATTAAATGCATATTTTGTTCTTCTACTTCTGAGTATTTAAATAATGTTAAATCAAAGATTTCTCAAGGTGTTGACGGTGCATAGTCATGTGACACACATCTGACCAATCTTTGGCCAGTTTCCTAAACAGTTTTTTAAACCCTTTTGAGCTCATTCTGAGATTGAACAGTAGCAGCCTGTCTGTGAAAAGGAGTACAGGCATGTCAGGAGCCGTATATAATAGAGCTGCATAAAAATCAATGAACCTACTGTGTTTTTCTGCCCCTGAATCATTGGAATGTAACAGAGTCTGTCTGCACCCGCAGCAATCTGAGGGTCGACTGTGAATCTTTTGTGTGGCAAATAAACGGCGCAGTGGCCCATAATTAAACAAGTGTCTTCTCAGTTTATACAGTGTCTGTGTACATTCCCTCCCTCTCTCTCATGTTCGGTTTGCCACGTTCAGCCTCCGCCAACACAAGAGCCGCTCAGCTCTGTGAGTGTTGTCAGCGTTGGCAGGCTGATGGCTTTATTCACGACGAGGTTTACAACGTGCATTTGTCTGTCTGTCTGTCTGTCTGTCAGCCATTCTGTCTCTCTCTCACCTCCAACATTCAATTAGCAGACACTTTGCAGTCATTTTCCAGTCTGCGGGTGAAGCCAAGGTCAGCGTGTCATTTCATGCATGTTGAATTTGAGTTATGGAGTTATTAATCACCTCAGCTGATTCCTGATGGTAATACCACTATTTAAACGAACAAAAGGAGAAGGTGAAAGCGGGATGCAAAGAGAAAAATGGGTGTTCGAAGGAAAATGGATGGGTTTTCCAATTTGCTAATGGAAAGCCATCTTACAGACATTTAAGCATGAACAATCACAGAGCAAATTCAATCAGGCTGTTTGAACTGCAAACCTCCTGATACCCAAAGTGAATCACAGGCGGTGTGAAGAACAGATTAGTTTTCAGAATCTGAGCCTAAAAATGCTTAGACAGTAAGATTTAGAAGTGATCAGCGGTGGTGGACCTGTGGATTGGTGGTTCGCACAGCACACATACTGAAATGCATTGAGGTGTGGTGGTCAGCTGGGCAACACCGGTTTGAATAAACATAAATGAAGAAACAATGAACAGCTTGTGTAATTTCCCTTTCTTGTTTACATTTCCTGTCATTTGTCTACTATCCACAGTTTACAAAAAATAAAATAAAATAAAATAAAATAAAATAAAATAAAATAAAATAAAATAAAATAAAATAAAATAAAATAAAATAAAATAAAATAAAATAAAATAAAAATAACCTGGATCCTACAAAGGATAAGTGGTAGTAAGTGGTTTGAAGGACAGATGGATGAATATGAAAAAATAAACAAACAAACAAATAAATAAACAAGACATGCAATCGTTCATAAAACAAAATATAGAATATACATTTTGTGATTTAAATTGAATACAAACAAACAACTGAATATATATATATATATATATATATATATATATATATATATATATATATATATATGTTCAGAAATGTATTAATGAAAAATTGGCAGCATGTGGTGTGTAGTTACAAAAATATAATTAAATTTATATGATTATATGTTTCTTGCAACTAAATAAATAAACAAATAAATCATTTTAGAGTCCTCCATTATCTATCTGTTGATGTAAATAAATTAAATAAAATTAAATGTAATTTTTAAATAACATTTTAATAATTAAAATAAACACCATAAATGTGTGTTGATATAAATAAATAAAAAATAATCTACTTAAATTACATTACATTTTAAATATTAAATAAATAAACATCAATTAAATGTAAAATATCTAAATTAAATTATAAAATTAAATTTTAAATATCAAATAAATAAACATTAAAATATATAAAAAATAAATAAAAAATAAATCTATCTATCTATCTATCTATCTATCTATCTATCTGTTGATGTAAATTAATAAAAATTTTAAATTAAATGTGATTAAGTAACATTTTAATAATTAACATGTTGATGTAAATAAATAAAATAATTAAAGTAAATTATTAAAAATAAATAAATAAACAAAATTATCTATCGATCTATCTATCTATCTATAGATTAAATTAAATTAAAAATAAATAAATAAATAAATAAATAAATAAATAAATATGATGTTTAGGCCTACGTTGATGTATGCTAAATGAATAAATTAAATTATTAAAATAAATAAATAAATAAATAAATACGATGTATAGGACTTTGTTGATGTATGCTAAATAAATAATTCAATTAAATTATTAAATTAAAATTAAATAAATAAGATGTATAGGCTTTTGTTGATGTAGGCTAAAAATGAAAATTAAATTAAATTAAATTAATCTCACATTCGAAAGCCAGCATAATGATAGTGTAGTTACGACATCTGCCAGCAGGGGCAAACAAGCCAAAACAACTAACCATGCTGAAAAACCGAACACCTTTACATCACCTCACTTCCCACAGGCCTTCCTCCTTGCATTGACCAAACGAAAGAAATGATTTCGTCGTTCATCTGAGATTTGAAAGATCAGTTATAACTTTTGGGCAACCAAACTTAAATTTCACTGGATGATTTGTTTAAAATCGAGTCATGAAATCCTCAAGCACTCCAGATCATGCCTGTTATGTCACTTACATCAGACTGTGGGGTTGGTTATACTTCAGGTTTCATAAATATCATGAAACAATTTCCATTTAAACCGTTCAAAGCGCTCAATGAAGTTTTATGATAGGCACCATATTGCTCAAGCTAATTGTTTACAATATGGCGTGTCGAGTGACTGGATGGATTGTGATATTATGTTTCAGCGTGACTTTGAAAAGCAGGTGCGCTTGTAAACACTTTGACTCAAATTGAAGTTTGCTGGCTGGTGTAGCTGCAAATGTATTTGTACGCATGTTTGCACACTGGACGTATTACAGAATTTACAATGTCACTTTTCTTTAAAGGAACTATATAGGCAAATAAAGACAGAAAGGGTGTTTCGGTTTTGCAGTTAATTGGATTTTATGTAACAGGTGGCGTTTTGTTGGTAGTTTGGTTCACATTATTCAGCCCTATCATAATTGTAAGTTCTCAAGGGGCTCATAGACTGGCATCTGTGATTTCTTGAGCCACGGTGGCTTGCTTATGGCCATCACTGCATCTATTAGTGTTGTAATACTAAATTTCTTTAAATGTGATGAAGAAACTAATTGAATCTACATATTGAATGACCTGAGGGTAAGTAAATTTTAGCAAATTTAAATTTTTGGGTGAACTATTTGTTAAAAAACGTGCTGTGTACTTGCATCTGATTTGTTGTGCTCTTGTGGTCTTGATTGGCACTTCCTGAGCATCATGTGCTTGGCAGAAGGTGCATGAATTATCATGCTTACCCAGAGCACAGGCTGTGGTTCTTTATGGTCATCACACCTTCGCGAGCACAACTGCCAGCATTTCTGTGTGTCCATTATTACCATAATCCAGCAGTTCTGCTCTGCCATTGTGTCCTAATTGGTTTGAAACAGGCGTTGTCGCTCCCCCTCGCTCTCTCTCTCTTTCTCTCCCAGGTTGCCCACACATTGCTCTGATGGGCAGCGTTAGCCTTGAGAGGCTGGAGGGAAGCAAGCTAATGTAATGTAATTTAGACCTGCTTGTCAGTCCCGGCGACACCTACATCCATCAATGTCAAGCAACGACACGTCAATACTGGCCTCAAGGTTTGGCTGCATAACAAACCGCAAACTTTAACGTCTCACTTAGGTGTTTCCAGACGTTTTGGGGGAGTGGGGGGAAGTGACTTAAGGGGAAGTGACAAGGTAACACTCCCTCTGAAACCTCCTGGATGTGCGAGATCAGGGCCATGTGCTTCGGTTCTAATGCAGATTGTGCAGCTCAAGCATAGTTATGCATTTTTCTGATTGGATGAGCCATTTTTGTGTATGATCATCTGCATTGTGATGCATGAAATTATTGTATTACAGAACAAAAGTAAACTTTTGAATACAGCAAAACTGTAAAGAATATAATGAGCTATATTACTTTACTGAAAAAAAAAAAAACTAAAATTGCTAATGCTAAAAAATTGCTAGTAAATTTCACAAATAATTATTATATATTCATTAACAATTAATTATGATTTTTGAAGTACAAAGACTGAGTAGTATTTTCTTGTACTACATATTCAATATCTGAAAATATTAAAAAAAATGATATAAAATATAAAATTATTAAATATTAAATTGTAAAAACATTGAAACTAAATATTGTGATGAACGTAATAATTTATAAAAGCATAAATACTCAGGGCTGAAAAATTGTAATATTTATTTATTTATTTATGTATTTTTATTTATTTACATTATTATTATTATTATTATTATTATTATTATTATTATTATATGTATTAGTATTTGTTACAATTTTCACTCAGACGTTGCTAGTAAATTTTGCAAATAATTACAAAGATTCAGTAAGTAACAATGAATTAAATATGATTTTTGAAGTACAAAGACTGAGTAATATTTTCTTGTACTACATACTCAATATCTGAAAATGTAAAAAAAAAAAAAAAAAAAAACTTTAAATTATTAAATATTAAATTATAAAAATATTTAAACTAAATATTGTGATGAACGTAATAATTTATAAAAGCATAAAGCTTCAAAGCTGAACATTTTTAAGATTTATTTATTTATGCATTTTTATTTGTTACAATTTTCACTCAAGTTGCTAGTAAATTTTGCAAATAATTACAAAGATTCAGTAACAATGAATTAAATATGTTTTTTAAGTACAAAGACTGAGTAGTATTTTCTTGTACTACATAATAGCTGAAAATATATTTTTTAAAATTATATAAAATATAAAATCATTAAATATTAAATTAATAAATTGTAAAAATATTGAAACTAAATATTGTGATGAATGTAACAATTTATAAAAGCATAAAGCCTCAAGGCTGAACATTTTTAAGATTTATTTCTTTATTTATGTATTTTTATTTATTTATTACAGTTTTCACTCAGACGTTGCTAGTAAATTTAGCAAATAATTAGATTCAGTAAGTAACAATGAATTAAATATGATTTTTGAAGTACAAAGATTGAGTAGTATTTTCATGTACTTCATAATTAGGGCTGCAACGATTAATCGCACGATGTCGTGAGGCGCGTTTAGTCAATGAAGCCGGTACGTTGATTAGTAGTAAAGCTCCACCACGTGCGTTCAGCTGGAGCGGCAAGTAATTACTACTAATCAAAGTACCGGCTTCATTGACTAAACGCGCCTCACGACATTGTGCGATTAATCATTGCAGCCCTATTCATAATATCTGAAAGTATATTTTAAAATCATATAAAATATTAAAATATTAAATATTGAATTATTAAATTATAAAAAAACATTTAAACTGAATATTGTGATGAACGTAACAATTTATAAAAGCATAAAGCCTCAAGGCTGAAAAAAAAGGCTGAGATTTATTTATTTATGTTACGGTTTTCACTCAAAAGCTAGTAAATTTTGCAAATAATTACAAAGATTCAGTAACAATGAATTAAATATGATTTTTGAAGTACAAAGACTGAGTAGTATTTTCTTGTACTACATACTTAATATCTGAAAATATTTTAAACATTTATATAAAATAGAACTTAACCATTTATAAAAGCATAAAGCCTCAAGGCTGAAAAAAGTAAGATTTCTTTCTTTCTTTCTTTCGTTCTTTGTTACAGTTTTCACTCAGAAATTGCTAGTAAATTTCAGAAATAAATACATAGAAATGAAAAGAAACACTGATTTATTTGATTTTTTTAAAGAGTCAGAAATAGTATTTTCTTGTAAAACATTCTCCAATCTTTTATTTACTTTTTTTTTTTTTTTTTTACTTTTCATGTTGTAAAGTCATTGCATGGCTTTTTGGCTTATTGATTTATTAAATCAATTTTTATTATACAAGTCTGAGACTTGAGACATTTATTATATTAATCTGAGAGAAAAGCAAAGAGAATTGTGAGAGTAGAAATATTAATTTATAATAAGTAAATCTTCCCAATGTCTATTGATGCTGGACTGTTTGTCTTTGTGTTTCTAGCTCTTGGCAAAGTTTGCTTTGCTCAGTTACTCATGGTTTAAAACATTTTCTTAGGTTGTAAATCATTGCACAAGCAGACAAGAGATAAATAATGCAAGTGTTTAAATCTATATCTATATATATAGTTTCCCCCCCATGTTTTTGTTATTTGAAATGTCATTTATATTAATTTATTTGGCTGATGTTTTAATCCAATTTGGCTTGCTGTGAATTCCAATCACCTTTGCCATTTTCTATATAGTTTCAGATATTTCAAACTAATTTCTTTAACAAACTTTTCCCCAATACATGTGTTTATCCTAGTAATTCGAACAATTACTTTACTAAAATGTGTATGGATTGGAAGGCTTTTAGCCTATTTGAGGCTAATTTTATGAGAGCGATGACTTATTAATATAAATTTCTTTTAGAGAGGCGAGGGCGGCTAATATTGGGGAATTTGAAGAAGAAAAGAAGGAGGTAGAAAAAGGTTCCTTAGCAGATCTCGGAGTGACATCTGTGACTCTAATGAGCTCATCAGGCCATGAAAGTGGAAAAAAAACACATCAAAGGCTTCACCTGGCTTTCATCACGGGGGAAGCTGTGGCGATTAAGCAAACCAGTCAATTAAAGGAAATTACTGCTCGTTAACAGTTCTCACTGAAGTCTTATGTTCACCTTTTCTTATTTACACAAAAATAAGAAAAGAAAAATCGACTAAATTATTATGTAGCTCAAATAATGGAGTGTGGTGCTAGTAAATCATTCAAGGTCATTGGGTTGATTCCCTGGGAATTCATAAAATGACAAAATACATGCAATTTGGATTTAAAAAAAGAAATCTGTCAAATATGTAAATATAATTAAAGTCAACTTATTTGTATAGCGCTTTTCACAATGCACTGTTTCAGAGCAGCTTAACAACTTATGTAATGATTGCACTTTAAAAATAATATTTTAATATAAAATATATATATATATTTGACAGTTTTGTATGTCTTTCCAAAGCTGGCATCATCTGAAGTCTGAACTCTTTACAGAGGCTGGATGACAAATGACAAAGAAACAAACAAAAAAATGATCAAAAAAAAAAAAAAAAAAAGAAAAAGTTATGACAGGCCATCACTTCCAACAATTTCTAAATTATGTATACAGTATATTAACTATAAAGTGCCTCTGTAGTTTTGGTTTTCTTTTATTATCCACTCAGTTTAAGAATTTTACATTAATATTAATGCATCTGGCATGCACAGCTTTGCATTCAGTGTTTTTTTCCATTTAAATTTTTCTGGATTCATTTTTTTTTTTTTTTTTTTTTTCTCTGTTTTAATTTTTTCTAGACTCTTTTTAATGGTTACATTAAAAAATAATAAAAAGCATGTTTAATTAATTGAAACCATAACAAAAAATGACATTAAGGCCTTATGAAATCAGTTTTATCTTTTTCTTTCTTATCTAAAGCTTATTATTTTACCAAATACTGTGTTTTCCATTAATATTTTGGATTCCATTTTAATGGTTTCACTAAATGTTAATAATCAAAAGCATGTTGAATTAATTAAGTTTTAATTATTATTTTATTTTATAAATTTTTTTATTTTTTTAGAAATACTGTATTGTGTATATACATTTTTTTGATACATAATAAAAAGGGTATCATGAAATAATATTCTAGGGCCCTATAATTTCGACTATATTTTTTTAATAAATTGATGTGAAATTGTATAAGTTTCATGATTTTAATTATTTAGATATGCTTTAAGATTAATAACATTTAATTTAACCATTAAAAAGGAGCTGAGAAAAATAAAAACAGAAAAAAAACAAAACAAAAAACAAATGGAATCCAGAAAAACTAAAACCGAAAACCTAATGCAGATTTCATAGGGCCCTAATATTCCTTAAAAAATAATGTTTTATTAATAATTTTATTAGCAGTAGTACTATCATTACATTACATAATATATTTCTGTCACAGTTTCTTCAAGTTAAACCAAACTTTTGTTTTAATGAGTCGCTGTTTGTTTCTGTTTCTGTTTGTATATGATATGACAATAGTTTGACAATAGCTTTTCTCAAAAGAAAGGGTAAAATGCTCATGAAGTGACTCTCAGGGCAGTTCTGGAGATTGTTTATGTGTGTTTTGATTTAAGTGTACTGATTTACTTTTGATTTATTCATCCAAAATATGGCAAATTCTGTGAAAGTTTGCATTATACAGAAAATTCCATTGTTATGGCTGTATTCTGTGATTCTGTCCACATTTTCCGCATTGGTGAAATCATAGGGCCCTATATACATTTGATCATTTCTTGCTTTCTGAGGAAATCGAACCTATGACCTTAATGAGCTTCTGACCTACTGTTTAAGCTACAGGATTTGCTTAAGAATTATTTCCTTCTTAGGCAAATTCTTATTTGTTCATATATTTTTGTAATTCTGGGTGAACTGCTCCTTTAATGCCTTCGAAAAGTTCATAATTGTGAAACATGAGGTTAGTTGAGTCCCATCTCCCAGTGTCTCCATCCATCCTTCTTTCCTCCTCATCTTGCCTGTCATTCTGCAACTTCCTGCTACCTTCTTTTTTTTCCTTCCACCTTGAACTTGTTCCATGGCCCACACGGCAGCGGGAAGCAGATTAATGCCCGCTCTTTGAAATCTCAGTCACATCGTAGCCGCTTTCCTGCCTTCTCCCAGTCGCTAACATAAATCACGCGTTTCCCATCTGTCAGCGCTGACTAATGTCCACTGCCAGCTTTCCGACCGGATCCTTTACCTGACTGCAGCTCCGGTACAGAGCTAAAGAGAGCAGGTGTTAGCAGGCATCTATAAGACAATTAACAAAGTAATGGGAAGCTAAAAGGATAGTTCACTTAATCGATAACTCTCCATCATGTCGTTACAAAACTGGTCTGTATGCATTTAATTTTTGCATGTAATTTTGTATGTAACTGTATTTAATTTTGACAGTATAATGTTATTTATTTAACATTATTTATTTGTTCTTTTTACATTTACACTTAAATTTACACCTTAATATCCAAGCAAGTATCCTGAATTATACATTTCATAATATTGTTTATTTAGTACGTTTTTACTTTTTTTTTTGTAGTTTTTTGTTCTTTTAAATTTATACTTAAATATACTTTTATGCTCATATTTTTGTAGTTTTGTATGCAATATCATTTTGATCGTTTTTTTTTTTTCGTCAATATAGTGTTGAGGTTAGTATCTTAGATGCCTAATATTGTTCATTTTTTGTTTGTTTGTATTTGTTCATTTATTTTTCCCTTCTAAATTTATACTTAAATATACACTTCCAAGTATCCTGAATTACATTTTTATTTCTTTAAACAATTTAGTTACTCAAAGTGTTAAATAATTACAAATCCAAGGTTTTTCAATGTGATATGATCTTTTATGTATTTCTTTATTTATTTTTAACTAATGGCGACTCATATTTTTGGAGATTGTCTGGGCCGCATATAAGTCTGTCAGCCATTTGAAGGTGTGATGATAAAACCTTTCAGCATATTCATTTTACTCTGACAGCTTTTCAACAACAGGATGCACCTATTTTTCATGCCCCTTTGCCAGTTTCTTTAAATGAGGCATTTTCAAGACCCAGACACTTTTTTCCTTTTTATTATAAATTCAACATCATTATTCTGTTCTTTTAAGGCATGTTGTGCAGTAGTGCTCTCCAGGCTTCTAACAACACACGAGTGCTGCGAATTCTTCCTAAAACTGTTGGTTTTATCCATGAGCAGACATGTGGGCGACGGCCTCCAAAACATATTCCAGGAACACGAGCTTACGTCATGCGTGAGAGTCAAATCAATGAACAGAAGGCTATTTTTTCACTCTGAAATGTTTCATTGGATAGGTCTCCATTTCTAGCCATACTCACTATATCGGGACTTTTCAAGGAAATCGTTCATGCTAGTGTGAGTCTGTAGGAGTAGTGATTACGGGCCACTTCATGGCTTAAGTCAGTATAAATGTGTGCGGCACGCGCTGCTTATGGTTCATAAAACTGATAAAAAATGCCAAGATTCAAATTGTTTGTGCATTGCAAATTGATTTACTTTCTTGACTGAACTGCATATCAAATATGGCTGCAAGTAACAAATTTAGCTGAAATCTGTATACATAACTGAAAAAAATGACTTATGCATGATTGTCCCTCTAAAACTTTTCATACTCATACACTGTAAATTTTTTTTTTTTTTTTTAAGTAAATAAAGTTTACATCACCTACATTTTTTGCATTGCAATATCTAAGTGAAAAATTGTTTCTGTTCCATTTTTTTTTCTTCAGTGAGTCTGTTTTAGTCTTTCTCACATAGTTTGCATTACTTTAGTCCAGTATGGTGTCAGAGTTTAATTTGCACCTTGACTTGGTTGGAATGAGATTTGACAAGTGTTTTGAGCGCTTGCGAATGGGTATGAAAGATCTGTTGAAATAATTAACTACTCAATACTGCTCAGATGACTGTTTTTTTTTTTTGTGCAATTTCTATTAAAAAAAAAAAAAAAATGTTTTGTTTTTTAATGCATAATTTTATCTCCAGACTGATTCCATTGGCTGAACGAAGTTTTAATTTTGATGTGTCATTAGAAAATATTAAAAGTTCTTTATGATGTCTTGTGGTAGAAGCTTTCACCAATCTTGCAGTGTTTCTAGATCTTCTGAAACTGTTTCTTGATATTTAAATTCTAGATTTTGAAAAAGTGGATTTCACTGCCGATCTTAAGTTTTCTTTTTTTACAACTCACGAATCTATTTAGATTTTGCAGACTTACACAGACCATCTTTAAAGATGTCATGAACAAACAGATAAAAAAAAAAAAAAAACGGTTTTAAATTTTTACTGTTTAAAAATTTCCTGGCAGAACTTATGGGTCCTTGAGGGAAATGTTGTCCATGAAGAAAACGACTGACATTTCAAATATCATAAATTTAACTGCTAGTTGCTAGACAGTCATACAACCCATCCATTGCATAATTATAAAAAATGCAATTATCCACAGATGCCTCATGCATGCAAAGTCTGGCGTGTTTTACATAACGCATAGAAAGTTATAGCTGTTCAAAGTGAGCAAGAACAACAATAATAATAATAATAGGCCAGAGGATTCGCTGGATTCCTAATGAGTAGTTCTGCCAGATGTCTGTGCCACGACTATAATGAGATGCAAATTGAGCTTGTCACAAATAATCAAGTGTATCAGGTTATAATTTTAAAAAGAATTATTGAAAAACAGGTGACACGTGCATTTTTTCCATGGATTACTGAATGTTTTAAAGACATGATATGCATTTAAATGGCCTATTTCGATCTTTTAAAACCATGTTGTGGCTCTTTACATAAAAATAAAGGTCTTCTAATGGCATACGTGGTTCTTTGAGAAACCTTTCCATTACACAGAGGGTTCCTTAGATTATTAAAATGTAAGAAAAAAGAAGAACCGTTCACTTAAAGGTTCTACTATCACAACAATGTGAAATCCTTTTCCTGAAACCTTAATTTTTAAGAGTGAAAGGTAGGTTTTGAAGCTTTACAGCACTTGCTCTTTATGTTTTGCAGGCTGGAGAGTGGATCCCATTGATCAGCGGGTAGAGAAACTCTTGCAGCTAAGCTTGAGATTTGTGAACAGGTCAAGGAGACTGAATCCAGAGGTGAGTAGCTTTATTCTACCCGTGTAAGGATGGAGTGGGCTGTCGTTCTAGGTCTTCAGAGGATGCCTCTTCATTTATTTTGGCCGAGATGTCTGCCCATTCGTTTCCACCTTAGACAGTTGCAGGTTCTTTAAATCTAGGTTACAGCCAAGCCATCCATGTGTCTGCTGGACGGCTGACGGCTCTGGATTCTCCTTGAGCTTTTGTTGTTTCTCTGTTGTTTTCCTTATGGATAGTTTGTTTTATAGTTATTTTGATCACAGCAGAGGTCTCTGTGTGACCCGCAGCTAGTTTTGTGGTTTCGCCATGTTTTTGATAGTATAGGCAGTGTGTGTTTGTGTGTGTCTCAAGGTGTGACTCCAACAGAGTTGAACAAACGGTATAGTGCACCTCCTTTTCATGCAAACAAACCCGCCGCGATCACTCAGTGTGTGGCTGGCTGCTGAATTATTTATCTCGTCCTGCATCGATTTCATGAATTAGCAAAGAATCGCCAGGCCTTGAAGGTAGAAAGGAAAACGTGAGATCGAGAGCTGTCTGCGGAAACACATGCGTGGTTACAAAATCAAATAATAATATTGAACAACTCTTTCAATTTCCTAAAATGCATGATTGAATTGGGATAGAGGGCGTATCGTTTCTTATTAGTGGGAAATTTTTCATCAGAGTCTACAATATGAGGCGCATTAAAGACCTTGCACTCTATGCGTGTTATTGAAAGGAAAGGAAAATACTGCTTAATGACATCTATGAACTGAATGCGCACTAGAAGTACAATATGTCCATCTGAGAACAGATTTAGATTAGTCAGTTTGGCACAACTGAATTAGACATGTTTAGAGTAGCAATGTGATCGTAAAAACATAATTTAAACTATATCTCATCCAATATTAGGCACTAAAAGGGTATTATGGACAAGTTAATTCAATGTTCTTTTGCAAGGAACTTCACATTTTCACAAACAAAATGCTGCAAAACAAAACGCTGATGACAATGTGGTGTAGAGAGCATAGGGCTGTCGTGATTCCTATAAAAATCCTTGATTGCATTTTGCTTGTGTCGAATAACCGTCAAAATGGCGCATTCCACAGACAAGAATCCATGAAATGCATTTTTAGACAGTTGCATGATATATTAAACCCATTTAAACGTAAAAGAAATAACCAAATATCAAATATTAAGTGGACATTTGAATTAACTGTTGTTTAATCAATATTAAACAAGGATTGGTTTGTGCTGTATAGTGTAAACAACCATCAGGCCAATAATCAAGTTCTTGTTTATAATACATTATTTATTTTTTTCCCAGTTTTGTTCAATAAAACCATATGATTACTTGCTTTTATAGTTTATTTGAAACAATTCTTATGTATTTTAAGTAATTTTAAAGGCTATTGTTTGCTTAGGATATGACAATATATGGCTGAAATACAACTATTTGAAAATCTGGAATCTGAAAATATCAAAAATATTGAGAAAACCACCTTAAATTTGTCCAAATGAGGTTCTTATCAATGCATATTACTGATCACAAATTGAGTTTTGATGTATTTACGATACGAAATTCACAAAATACCTACATAGAACATGATCTTTGCTTAATATCCTAATGATTTTTGGCATAAAAGAAAATTCAATAATATTGACCCATACAATGTATTTTTGGCTATTGCTGCAAATATACCCATGCTACTTATGCCTGGTTTTGTGGTCCAGGGTTACATATTACCCACTGAAAAAATGAGTACTAAAAATATTTTTTAGTAATTGTTCTATTGGAAACAAGTCATTGGACTTGAACAAAACCTCTTTTTACTTCGCATGACTTATTTCATTCAGACCTACAAAGTTCATATTTCACAGGTAATTATGGCTTAGATTATTTCTTTTATCAGGGTTTATATATGGTTTAGTACATTGTACTGAACTAACATGCCAGTCAAATCATTATACTTAATTTATTTAAAACAGCCAAGGAAATCGAAATAATTGGCCACCGCTGTACTTGTCCTTGTGAAGTTTATGATCTCTTCGTCATCGGAACATTGAGCCTTTGTTTCTGAATATAAGTTTCAGTTTAATACATATCAGAGCCTGACATAATGAGGGTTCAGATTGATATACAAAGTTTATGCATCAAACTTACTTTAATAGAAATAACCTTTTGTCTTTATGTCATTAGTCTATTTCTGAGGAAGCTGAAAACTGAACTTTTACTTTTAAATACTTAAGTACAATTAGTAAAAACTTAGAACCTTTTTGGCTTGATATTTTGAGTATGCACATATATCATTTTTCATGAACGTATATAATCAGTCGCCCACATTTGCGTCAAAAAATAGCGCAGATAGTGATTGAATAATTACTTGGATTATGCTTGTAATTCTGTCAGATCACAGGCAGTAAATGTCACCAACTGCTTGAGTCTCAATCAACTACAAAAACACCAAAAATGCCAGCCTGTTCCTGCAGAAACGTAACAGATTGTGGATTATGGCTTGCAGTCTTTAAACCACTTTTCAAAGGACAAAGCGCTATAAAGTGTAGAGGCAATGGACGGAGAGCCTGAAAGACAGACATACATTGGTTGTTTGTTACACAAAACAAGGCAAGAAGGTGACTGAAGCATTTCTGTGAAATATGACGGCCGTTTAGCAAAGACATGATGGCTTTTGAAAGGTCTGCTTCTCTGTATATCTCCGCAGAGGCGTGAGGAGAAATCAGCTTTATGGGATCTTAGATTGGCATCAGCAGATGGTCGCATTATTCATTCATTTGCAGATTCGTTCTTTTATTTGTTTATTTATTTATTATGTGTCGCACAAAGACAAAAGAAAGTCAAGCTCGAGCTGTAGGGCAAGTGATACATAAACTATGACCGCATATGCTTCATAAATTTTTGCTTATGTAATCGAATGGCAATAACTGAACGGGGTTTCTGAGAGATCGGAGGTGGCTGACCGTGTTGGAACATTACATGTCGGCACATTAGTCTTGTCCCGGCGTAAGGGTTAAAGGTCACTCACTGTCTCGGCGTGTCTGTGGCATTGACGGTAATAACAGGACCCATCTGGGTTTCTGATGCTGCTTTAAATGTGACCGAGTAGAAAAAAAGCAAGACTGATTGTTTCATAACCGAGCAAACTGCTTTGCTGTCTACATATGCAACTGCTGTACTAAGCAGCATCCCTAGTGAAATGAAACCTCTTAAGTGATAAATTTGGAATGGTCTTCTGCATAGGCAATAACTCTAAATTCACTGCTGATTTTGATAAAGTTAACTGTGAGGATGTAATGGATGTAAAGTTGTAATGTAATTTATGTAGCTAATACGTAATATTTTGTTATCGATACTTTCTTATAGTAAATTGTTTATACATTTCGAATAAATTTTGATACTTTTTATAATAAATAATTTTAAATAATAATTTATAAATTAGAAAAATATATATTTTGATTTGATACTGTTTTTGATGGTAAATGATATTTGTACTTTTTTAAATGGATATAAAATTTCTTGGTGAATTTTTTTATACATTTTGAATATAAAGTGATCATTTTCTATATATTCTTATATATATATATATATATAAGATAAATTTATACAATTTCAATAAATATAACATTTGGAGTTAATATTGAGACTTTTTATGTTGAATTATCTGCATTTTGAATAAAAATGCATATTTTTAATAGTAAATTATATTTAGAATTTTGAGTTAAATTTTCAAGTGATACTGATAGTTTTATAATTTTGAACAAATATTTTAAATATGAATACTTTTGGAGTGTATTTTTTTATACGTTTTGAATAAATGTTTTTAATAGAAAATTACATTTCTACATTTTTAGAGAATATTCAGTTTTTAATGAATTGATGCTTTTTATGGTGAATTATTTTTGTAATTTAAAAAAACACATATTTTTCTATACTGAATTAAATTTCTACATTTTGAATAAATAACATTTGGACTTAATATTGAAACATTTTATAGTGAATTATTTATACATTTTGAATAAATGTTGATAATTGTTATAGTAAATTATATTTATAATTCTGAGCATTTTGAATTTATTGATAGTTTTAGCATTTTGAGTAAATATTTTGAATATGGATACTTTTTACAGCATTTTATTTATATGTTTTGAATAAATATGGTTTTAATTGAGATCTGTTTCTATATTTTGAATGAATATTCAGTTTTGTATTAATACTGATGCTTTTTATGGTGAATTATTTATATAATTTGAATGAATAGTTATATTTTAAAGTAAATTATACTAATAAATGTTGAATTTTAGATTTTGATTAGATACTGTTTTTTAATTATTTTGGATGCATATAAGTTTTGAATTAATTTTCATTTGTTTTTATGGTGAATTATTTATAGATTTTGAATAAATAGTGATATTTTTCTATACTGAGTTAAATGTATACATTTTGAATAAATGTAAAATTTGGAATTGCCAATGGTAAATAAATATTGATAATTGTTATAGTAAATTATATTTATAACTTTGAGTTGCATTTTGAATTGATGTTAATAGTTTTTACTGCAGATTGTAGGTTTTGAATAATTTTTTAATCGAAAATTATGTTTCTACATTTTTAATGAATATTCAGTTTCAAACTAATATTGATACATTTACGATGAATTATTTTTTAATTGCATAGAGATACATTTTATGCCAAAGTGATGCTTTTTAAATTGTATTTGAACAATGGTTAACGGATAGTAAATTTTGAATTAATATTGTATATATAATAAATTATTTAAATACTTAAATTATTTAAATATGTACTTAAAATTTAATTAACACTTACAATTTATAAATGATTTACTGTAAAAACATGAATATTAATTGAAAATGTAAGATTAAGTACATATTAAAATAAATAATATGTATACTTAATTATAATAATTTTAAATATTGATAATTTCTATTATGCATCTTTTATTGAGCTTATTACACTACATTATGGCCTTCTCTTGAGGATGCCTGGAATGTTACCTTAACATATGGATAATAATTTAACATCCTTCCTTTTGGAGCAGGCTTCATGTCCAGATCATGCTCTAAAGTGCTGCTCATGTAAGAGAGTGAGACAGTGACTGTGTGAGACAGGATATGGTAGAAAAAGTGAGACGTGTTGAACCAACTATAATGACCAAGAAAGTAGACCAGATACTCTGTGAGGAATAGATCCCAACAACTTCTCCTCATGTGCCTCTGAGTCTGTTCTGTTTTGCCATGTACAGAATGAGATCCTATGGACTAGAGTTTGCAAAGCCTTATGGGAGTTGCAGTTCCAAACACACAAGGTCAACACACACTCATTAGGTCAACACTCACAAGGAACACACTACACACACAAATTCACTCTCCACACACAAGCCACATGTGCTTTAGGCAAGGGAAAGTCTTCTGTACCATGTTTGTGTTGTTGAACACAATGCATGTTCTAAATTTACCAAAAGTTTGTTGGAACAGTTTAGTTTGTCCCATTTTTAAGCAAACCAATTTCCAGTTCGATGTTGCACAGTTGTCATTGTTCATTTTTCAGTTCATAAGCAATTAATGATAAGAATAATGAATGATGATGACATTATTTCAGACAGAAATGATATAATAGTGCTCAGTGCTCAAGTTCTGTGGCCTACAAGTATTTGACACCAAAGCCACAATTAAAAATGCATGAATGCATTAGATGCAAATTAACAAACCAAGAGCAAACAAATAATTCTAGTGTTTTTCCCAGAAATAATATTAATTTTCCAGGCTATTTTTTACACGGGTAAGGCAGTGAAGTTCATCTCATTAACATCTTTCACCAAACTTCTTTGTGTGCAATGAATTGCAACTCTTAGTTTTTTATTTTATGTAATGCAGTAATATGCACACATTTCAGTATCCAAGTATATTTGGAGCTGCTGTACATTGTGTGCTTTTAAATGCATTTATTTGAGATTGACTAAAGCTGTAAACCTCTGAAGTGGGTGTATGCATTTTCGATTAAATGAGGCCCTCGGTGCCAATTTTGCAAACAGAGATAAAGCCCGGTCAATCCTAAAACAAATTCTACATTTATAGTGTAATTAGGTCAAGGCTTTGGCTTAGTATATATCTGGGAACTCAATAGCCAGGCAGTCCATTACATTAGTCCAGTACATTATTATTATTCCTTTTTTATTTAATTTTTCTTAAGGCTGCCAAGTTGTATCATCTTTCTGATATACATCAAAAGGTCTGACTTTGTGTACTCATAAGGCTATCTCTTACTGGTACTGGAAATTGCACTATCCAAGAGAATTCTCTCTCTCTCTCTCTCTCTCTCTCTCTCTCTCTCTCTCTCTCTCTCTCTCTATACTACATTTTATATAAATTATATTAGTAGTTTGAGTATTGACATGTTTTTAATAGTATTTTAATATTAAATTATATGTCACATATAAATATGTCAAATGTACTACATTATTACATTTTTGTAGCTTTTTTTAGTACTACTTTTGTAATGAATTATTTATACATTTTGAAAAAAAATAATGTTTTTAATAATAAATTATATTTATACATTTTGAATGAATATTCGTTTTTGAATTAACGAGTACTTTTTTATGGTTTACTTTTTTGTACTTGTTTATAAACTTTAAATTATTCATAGATTTTTAATTAATGGTATTTTAAAATGTAATTATATGCCACACGGATACTACATTTTGATTACATTTTTAAATTTTGTATTTTAGTACTTATGTAGTGAATTATTTATACATTTTAGAAAACAAATTGTTTTTAATAGTAAATTATATTTATACGTTTAGAATGAATATTCTTTTTTAATTAATATTGTTACTTATGATTTAATATTTATAACTTTAGCATAAATAGTGATTTCTATATAGTAAAATATATTGAATAAATATAGCATTTTGAATATTGATTCTTTAGTAGTGAATTTTATAAATGGTAATTTTTAATACATGTTTTAAAGTACATTTTATTTATTAATATTACATAAATACTGTGAATATTATTATAGAAAATTATAGAAAATTATTATATATAAAAATGCATAAACTGGTATATAGAGCGTAGAAAATGCATCAAAACTGACTTTGGATAAGCGTCTGCCAAATATATAAATGTAGATGCACTTTGTCCTCTAATGTCAAGTTTTATGGAAATGTAGCTCTTAAAAATATATATAAGCTTTTTGCGAGGATGGGAGGAAATTGAAGTCATTATTTACTGTGTCTGTTATTAGGATGATAGCCTTAGTATTTTCTGATCAAAATCCTGTCAGCAGCGTTGGCCTGCTCTACAGTACGTCCAAATATTTTTTTTTTTTAATTCTCAAAATTGGTCTCAGATGTCAAAATCATGGCAAAAATTGCAGAGTGTGCACCCAGCTGTAGTTTCTGTAGCTTTGATATGCAGAGGTCGACCACCAAGTAAGTTGCACTTACCGTGAGTCTGAGAATCTTCCTTTCAGAGAGACGAGTCAAGCGACGCTTCTGACCTGCCCTTGAGAAGCCAGCTTTTTAACTCTCCCTTTTCATGCACCGTTTATTTATTCTTTTATTTACCAAGGCTGTGTCAGCTCTGCTGACAAATTAGAGAGAGAGAGGACAAAAGTAAGGCGAGGGATGTTGGCTATATTTGCGTTCGGCAATTAGACTTACTGTCTCCCCCTTCAAGCCTGAGATAATTGCTAAAATAAATTCTGCCAGCGACACAAGCTTTTTTTTTTTTTTTAATCTTGCTGGTGAGCTCTTGGTCTTGTGTTCTCTTTGCTGTCCTGTGTTCTTTATTTCTGATGATATTTCTACTCTTTATATTTTTCTCCATGTCATTATGTTCTTTCTCTGAAATTGAGCTGTAATGCTGACGGCACAGAAGTAAAAATGCATATGTGTGGGTGCAACATGATAATCATATTAACATTGTTAATCATAGTTATTCATATGTTAAATGTGTTTCTAGCACGCATTTTTGTGCTTTTGCATAGGCACTTAAACATGCATTATTAACATATTGGCAGCATTTAGAAGAATAATTTTATGTATGAGAAAATGTAGAGACGTAGACTATATGATGAATAATATTTGGTTAATGGCATATTGAATTTATGGAATAAAGCTTGTGATTAATTGCATTTATATTACAAATATGTATTCATACAATACATGCATCATATTTTAAATAAATACACTGTAAAAAGTTTTCACTTAAGTTTAGCAGCTGCCTTAATTTTAAGTTAAATCAACTTAAAAGTACAAGTAATTTCAACTCAATTTATTGTAGAGTTGAAAGTACTTGTAGTTTTAAGTTGATTTTACTTACTATTTTAATGCAGCTGCTGAGCTTATGTTTTTAAGTTGATAATGGTGACAGTGTATTTTAAAAATAAATTGCTGTGATGTTGAGTAGTTGTTGTCTTTTTACATTTTGCAGGTATTGGTTTTGACTCTTGAAGGTGCTATCGTTAGATCCCTATTTCCTAACACCAATTACTATTAAATCACTTTTCCACGGCTGCACACACACACAGGCTAGTTCAGTCGCATTCACGCTGACATGAACAGACAAGTGCTAACAAGACACGTATAGCTTTCTATAACCTCATGAACTCACAGCATTTCTACAGACCTGAGTGCAGTCAAGCAGAGATTGACCGCTGGGAATAGAGACAGGTGTAACGCACACACAAAACCATTCCAGCCATCACTGGGGTCTCATTTTCCTTATTTACACGCTCCTACGTCTGCCTCCACCGGCCGATTCGCTCCGTATATAATCATGGCGTCCTGATGAAATGTCAAGAGCAGTTTCTTTTCATCTAAGAGAGAATGTTTCATTGTTTTGTGCTTGTTTGTCTGTCATCATGGCTTCTATCAGTCAGTTAAACTCACTGTTAGAGGCTGATTGCTGTGTTTCCTTTAACGGCTGATCGTTCGGAGGGTGTTGCTTTACTACAGCCATTTTTAAATCATGTTTACGATTAACCCTCTGATGTGCAGTGTGCATTATAGTGAAGAGATTTAAAAGGCGTCTAGTAAGAAAATACTATTTCAGTCTTTCAGCTTAAGATTTTTAAGTTTCATTTAATGCATTGCTTTTTCTTTGTTATTATTTGTGAAATTTATTGCCAGTTTTTGTGAGAAAATTGTTTTAAAGTCTCCCTCCCAAGGCAGGTAGAAATTTATTTTTATTATTTTATTTTATTTTATTTTATTTTATTTTATTTTATTTTATTTTATTTTATTTTATTTTATTTTATTTTATTCAGACAGGTGGTCTGTGCTATTTTATTTTATATTTTTATTTTGTCAATTCTGTATATTTTATTTTATTTTATTTAGACAGGTAGTGAAATTGTTTTTTTATTTTATTGTATTATTTATATTTTTATAATTTTATTTCTATATATATATTTTATTTTATTCAGACAGGTAGTAAAATAGTTTTTATTTTTTATTTTTTTATAGTTGTATTTTATTTTAATTTTATTGACAGGTAGTAATTTATTATTATTTTATTTTTTTGTATTTTTTTATTTCATTTCATTTCATTTTATTTTACTTTACTTTTTTGTATTTTTATATACGCAGGTAGTCAAATTGTGTTTTTTGTTATTTGATTTGATTTGATTTGATTTTTCAGACAAGTAGTAAAATTGTATTTTTATATTTGTATTATATTTTATATTCTATATATTTTATTTAAAATGTTTATTTTATTTTATTCAGACAGGTGGTAAAATTGTGTTTTCATTTTATTTTATTATTTTATGTTGTATATTTTTATTATTTTTATATATTGTATTTATTTAGACAGGTAGTAAAATTGTTTTTAAATTTAAATTTAAATTTATTATTTGTATTTTTATAATTGTATTTTATATATTTTATTCAGACAGTAAAATTAGTTTTTTATTTTATTTTAGTCAGACAGGTGGTAAAATTATGTTATTTAAATGTATTATTTGTATTTTTATTATGTTATTTTTATATATTTTTTTATTTTATTCAGACAGGTAGTAAAATTGTTTTTATAATTTAAATATATTTTTATAATTTATTTTATTATAATTTTATTCAGTCAGGTATTTTGTATTTTTATTTATTTTTTATTTTATTTATATATTTATTTATTTATTTTCATTTTTGTATTTTATTTAGGCAGGTTGTACTTTTTATTTTTTTATTTTTTTATTCAGACAGGTAGTAAAAAGTAAAAGGTAGTAGTGTTTTTTTTTATTATTATTATGTCGATATATTTTAAACTTTAAGAACTCAGATGTTAATTACATCTGTAATATTTATTCTGTAATTTTATAATATTTTAGTTTTTTTAAAAGTTACTGTTAGGTTGTATTATGAGGTTGTATTATTTTTAGTTTACATTCATTGTAGTGCAACCCTAAAGTCACTGTGTTTTCTATAGACTGAACTGTTCCTTTACCATATTTTTTTCAATTTCCTGATTTATTTCATAGATCAAATTAAATACGGGTTAAATACAAATGAAACCTTTGACAGGCACCACAACAACCTCAATACATCACATTCAAGCAACGCTTCCTCGTTTGAACGATTTGCTTATTGATTCGTAGATGGATTGGTGTGTTTTCAACCGTTTATAGTTGGCCTCTGTGATAACTTGACCTTTCGTGCATCGCGAGCAGGTCAAGTGAGACAAGCCAATGACCTATGAAGCATTAAACTGTAATGACTGCGTAAGCATTAGTGCCGCATCACATCCCACAATGCTTATGCACACACCGATCGTAATACCTGGATCAATCACTAAGTGAAATGGTCCATCAGAGAACAGCATCATAAGCAGTAAAGTCCCATTGGCAATCCAAAACACATTACAGGAATAAAAAGCGCGTTGTTCAGCTGTGGATGATGGGAACGTGGTGTGCGCTGGGCTCAGATACGCTAGATGAATGTGTGTTATTAGTGTGACGGCGCAGTCATAAAGCACATTAGAGGAAGTGTACTTCTGATTACATCTGCTGAAAATGCCATAAGTCTCGTGTGTTAGACCGCTCTGAATGTTTCCGCATCAATCGCACATCAGACAGATATGATGGTTGTGGTCATGTTAGCAACATCTTTTCTCTGAAAAGGTCATATCATGATTGATTCAAGATAAATAAGAGTTTGATATACTCATGCACACAGATGTCCGAAAGGCGTATCAGAAGATAACAGCCTGTTCAATTCTAGAGGCCAAAAAAGGTATACAATTAAATTTTATTTTTTGTTTGTTTGTTTGTTTGCAATTAATAATTTAATTTAATTTAATTTTTCGACTTATGGATTAAAGTAAAATGCTAATATACAGAATGTCCTATTTAAAGTGTTAAGCACATGGCCATAATTTTTTTTTTTTTCTTTTTCTTTTATTTTATTTCGTAAATTATTATTATTATTATTATTATTTTTATTTATTTATTTATTTTTGCTTCAGTTTTAGTAATTTTAGTACATCAAAGTACTTATTTCAGCTATTTCAGCTACTTGGCAAGAAAATGTTTCTCATTTTAGAAAAAAAAAAAAAAAAAACATCTTACCATATCAAAAGCATTGCGAAAACCCTATCAACCCTTCCAGATTTTTTTTTTTCCCATTGCTTTGCATTTTCATCAACACCTTATTTTGTATGTTTATGAAGCGTTTAAATTTAAGTTTTATTTATTTATTTTTTTTCTTAATTTTTTTTTTTCTTAAATTTTTAAAATTTAAGGTTTTACTATACTTGTGGGGATGTTTGGTCCTCATAATGTAGGAGCCACACACACATATACATACACACTGTGTATGTGCTGATAAATGTGCATTAAAGTTGCCTGATTTAAAAAAAAAAAAAAAAAACCCTCTATAAGATTTTCTATTGAATTTCCTCCGCTCTAGTAGGGCGATCAGGATGTTTTGAAGGCAAATTGTGATTTTCCGAGATTGTGTCAGCCAGAATACAAGAAGGTAATGTACTGCACAGGCCAAAGAGGACTTTCATTAAATTATACTGAAGTTTTTATTCGGTGACGATAAGAGGAAGTGCAAAAGGCCTATTGTTTCTCACCTCTTGATAAATTCTATTCTGAACTTCTTCAGAGGAGATGAGAGAGATGAAGTAAGGTCATTTTCTTCTACTATAAAGGATGATAAAACACTTTGGATTAAATTCAGAATGGGTTTGAGTATCACAGATTCTTCCTCTCTGTCTTAAAGGGACAGTTCACCCAAAAATGAAAATTCTGTCATTATTTTTTCAACCTCACGTTGTTCTAAACGGGCATGACTTTCTGTATTCCAAATATTCCAAACAGTTTAAACAAACAGGTTCGGGTCCTCATGACTTCCATAGTGTGTTAGGTGAAGTCAGTGGGACCCGAAACATATCAATTAACAACATTTTTCGAAGTATCTTCTTTTGTTAATATGACGTATGACGTATTTATTTATTTATTTATTGGACGTAAGGGAATATAAAATATTTGTTTGTTTGTTTAAATGTAATATATATATATATATATATATATATATATATATATATATATATATATATATATATATATATTTTTTTTTTTTTTTTACTTACTTCTTGACCCAAGGGGATATAAAATAATAATTTAGATTTGTAATATTTATTTATTTATTTGTTTATTTATTGACCTAAAGGAATATAAAATGATTTTTGCGTAGACTTATTTATTTATTTATTTATTTATTTAAATGTAATATTTATTTATTTATGTATTCATATATTTATTTTCCTAAATAAAAAAAAATGAGTTTTGTGTAGACTATTATTTATTTGTTTAGTGGACTTAAGGGAATATAAAATAATGCTTGTGTAGACTATTATTTATTTATTTGCTTGCTTGCTTTATTTATTTGTTTGTTTGTTTATTTATGTGTGTTTATTTGTTTAAATGTAAGATTTATTTATTTATTTATTTATTGACTATTTAATTATAAAATAATAATTTTTGTGTAGAGTATTATTTATTCATTTAAACATAATGCTTTTTATTTATTTCATTCTAATGTTTATTTATGAAAGTTGACTTTATTTTATTTTAATTCAGTTGTCCCTTTTAGTAGGTGGATTATTTTATGTTGTTCTTTTTAGCCTTTTTTTTTTTTTTTTTTTTTTTTGACATTGTCAGCTGCAATTGCTATGACCAATATGAAAAGACCAGCATGACTATTCTTTACACCGTCCCACTGAGAAATTATTCAAATGCAAATTCCTAAGTCTGTACATTTTGTAGCCACTTTATGTCCATCTTATTACATGTTTACTGTGCAAATGAATGTTTTCTTCTGTTTTACTGTCACATGGGGTCCAAATATTGAGACTGATTAGGATGTTATGTTTCAGGGAGCAAAACATCTTTCTTTATTCATGAAGGATGTGAAAAAAAAACATCTTTTTCGATAAGTCCTATTCATGCTCGGCGGTTGGCGTAATGAAGTCTACAGCGCGAGAATGCAACGCTATTCAGGAATCCTCCGTTCCTTTATGCCTCAAATGCCGGCAGACACTTGCATCTTCGTTAAAAGCTAATTACAACGAGACTTCCAGAGACCTCCAATGCTATTGATATTTAAGTGCCTCGCTTTATTTCCAGCGTGTGGTACTCTCATGCATATTCATATTAGCAACAGCCTTTATGCATTTGCAAGTGAAATGTCATTGGATTTTCAGCAGGATGAAACCTGTGGACATGAACCTTTATCTCAGCAGGTCTCTTTTTATATCGTTAGGTCTAAATCACTGTTTGCATACTGTTTATTAAGCAGCTGTTTATTCCTTTAAATAAGAGGGGAAACGTCAGTTTCACAGTGTTACTGAAGTAGTTTTGCCTTTGTATTCACCTTCAAAAGTTCATAAAGCACATTTCTACCAGCTGAACAAACCAAAATTTTGTGTCAAACAGATTCAGCTTTGGTGTGAAAGCACCCTTAGGTGCCATTCACACAGGACGGCGTCAAGCATTCAAACCTGCTGGCTTTTTGGCATCTATTATGTGATGCATCAGACCTCCGGTGTATTTGCGGCTCATGTTGAAGGGTTATAATGATTTTACAAGCCAAAAGGATGTTACGCTGGCTCAGAGGTAACAGTCTTTTTCGTTTTGAAATGCATTGCGCAGGTGAGGCTCTGTCACACCTGTTTGTGATGTGTTTAGCATGCAGAATATATTATTGTTTGCAAACAGAGAAAGACTGAATCAACACAAGGATTGATTACGGGGTATATTATTACAAGGATAATTATAGAGGTGCTCAAGACACCCATGTGGTGTTCTGTTTCTAGAACACATGCTGTTACAGCAGGCTTTATTCACAAACATTATCTTTTTGTGCCGTTTTGAATACATTTCAGAGTCAGTGATGTTTAGATTCGTGACTGCAACTTGAACTTGAGTTTTTGTTTTGTTTTTTCCTTTAAAACTCAGAAATGTGAGGCTAATAGAAGTTGAAAGCTTTTTTTGTATTAACAATTGTGTAAAGCTGTTTAAATAATAACTTTAATGTTAACTAGAAGTTTTAACCTTGTATATGATAACCTCATATAAAGCACTTAAATTTTTATTTTTTTAAACTTATTTGAGTTTTAAAGCTGTTCAAAACACTTTACAATTTAGTAACTGGAACATTTTAAAATAGAAATGGTTAAGGGTTTTGTTAAAGCAAGTGCTTTTTAAAGCACCTCTGGGGTCTGAGGGTGTTTTGGCGCCCCTGGAGAAATTTTGACATGCCCTGACATTTGTGCTTTTTTCAGTATCTTAAAAACATATTAATGGCTAAAATCTGATTACATTGTAATTAGCACAAACTTGGCTACAATAATATGCAATAATTTTAACATTTATTTTGAAGTTTTAGCAATTGAAGCATTTAAAATAAAAATAATAATAAAAATAACCTTATATTTTTATAAAATCACTTAAATGATTTGGTTAAAACTTGTGTATTAGAGTTGTTAAGCTGTTAAAAACATTTTATAATTTGAGCTATAAGGCTTTTTAAAATCATTTTTACAGTAATTTTTTCAAGCTTTAGCAGTCAGAGCATTTAAAACGAGAAATTTGAAGCTTATAGTTTTACAAAAGCACCTTAATTATTTTGTTAAAACTTGTATACTAGCTGTAAAGCTGTTTAAAACATTTTATGATTTAGCAGTTGGAGTATTTAAAATTAGAAATGTGAAGCTTAGTTTTGGGAAAGCACTTAAATTTATTGTTTGTTCACATTTGTCTTATTTGAGCTATAAAGCTTTTTAAAATCATTTAAACAGTATTTTTTTTAAGTTTTAGTAGTTTTTAAGTTATCAGTTTAAAAGCAGGTTAAAACTTGTGTATTAGAGTTGTTAAGCTGTTCAAAACATTTTATGATTTATCAATTAGAAATGTGAAGCTTAGTTTTGTAAAAGCACTTGCATGAATTGTATTGTCCACATTTGTCTTATTTGAGCTATAAAGCTTTTTTATAAGCATTTTAACAGTAAGTTTTCATTTTTAAGGTGTTTTGTGTGTTATAGACGTAAAGCTGTTCAAAACATTTTACGATTTGGCAATTGAAGTTTTTAAGAAACTAGAAACTAGAATTAGAAATTTGTCTTATTTGAGCTATAAGGTTTTTTAAAATCATTTTGACAGTAATTTTTTCAAGCTTTAGCAGTTAGAGCATTTAAAATGAGAAATTTGAATCCAAAACACCAAAATTATTTTGTTAAAACTTGTATACCAGCTTTAAAGCTGTTTAAAACATTTTATGATTTAGCAGTTTGAGTATTTAAAATTAGAAATGTGAAGCTTTAGTTTTGGCAAAGCACTTAAATTTATTGTTTGTTCACATTTGTCTTGTTTGAGCTAAAGCTTTTTAAAATCATTTAAACAATCGTTTTTAAGTTTTAGCAACTGAAGCATTTAAAATTAGAAATTTTAACCTTATATTTTTATAAAATCACTTAAATGATTTGGTTAAAATTTGTGTATTAAAAAATTTGAGTTATTAAGCTGTTCAAAACATTTTATGATTTATCAATTAGAAATGTGAAGCTTAGTTTTGTAAAAGCACTTACATGAATTGTATTGTCCACATTTGTCTTATTTGAGCTATAAAGCTTTTTTATAAGCATTTTAACAGTAATTTGTAAGTTTTAGCAGTTGAGGCATTTAAAATAAGAAATTTTAACCTTATAGTTTTATGAAATCACTTAAATTTTGTTTAAATTTGTGTGTTATAGATGTAAAGCTGTTCAAAACATTTTACGATTTGGCAATTGAACTTTTTAAAATTAGAAATTTGTCTTTAGCAGTTAGAGCATTTAAAATGAGAAATTTGAAGCTTATAGTTTTACAAAAGCACCTAAATTATTTTGTTAAAACTTGTATACTAGCTGTAAAGCTGTTAAAATTAGAAATGTGAAGCTTAGTTTTGCGAAAGCATTTAAATTTATTGTTTGTTCACATTTGTCTTATTTGAGCTATACATTTTTAAGTTTTAGCAACTGAAGCATTTAACATTAGAAATTTTAACCTTAAGTTTTTATAAAATCACTTAAATTATTTTGTTGAAACTTGTGTATTAGAGTTGTTAAGCTGTTCCAAACATTTTATGATTGATCAGTTGGAGCTTTTTAAATCCAAAATGTGAAGCACAGTTTTGTTTTGTTCACATTTGTCTTATTTGAGCTATAAAGTATTTTACAAATAATTTTAACAGTAATGTTTTAAGCTTTAGCACTCAGAGCATTCAAAATTAGAAATTCAAAGCTTATAGTTTTACGGAAGTATTTGAATTATTTTGTTAAAACTTTTACATTTTATTCAGTTGGAGTATTTAAAATTAGAAATGTGAAGCTTAGTATTGTAAAAGCACTTACATGAATTTTGTTCACATGTGTCCTATTTGAGCTATAAAGCTTTTTTTAAACTATTATTTTAACAGTAATTTTACACTTGGAGCATTTACAATTAGAAAATTTAAGGCTTATAGTTTTACAAAAGCACTTAAATTATTTTGTTAAAACTTGTGTATTTGAGCTGTAAAGCTGTTTAAAACATTTTATGATTTAACAATTAGAGAATTTAAAATTAGATAATTATAGTTTTGTAAAAGTGTTTAAGAGTAATTTACTCGTTAGAGCATTTAAAATGAATATTTTATTCTTAAAATTTTATAAAAGCACTTAATTATTTCCTTAAAACTTGTATATTTGTTGTAAAGCTGTTTAAATAATAACCTTAAAAGTAATTTTACACTTTAGCAGTTGGAGCATTTAAAATGAGAAATTTTAGGCTTATAATTTTATTAAAACACTTAATTGCTTTCTTGTGTGTTTGAGCTGTAAAGCTGTTTAAAACATTTCACAGTTTAGCAGTTGGAGTATTTAAAATCAGAAATGCAAAGCTTATAGTTTTATATAAAAAAGAAATGTTCTTTGGATGCTAACCAGTCAGGGTTCAGGAGTGGCCACTCAACTGAAACTGCACTACTGTCAGTCACTGAAGCCTTGCGGATTGCAAAAGCTGATTCCAGATCATCGGTACTCATTTTGCTGGATCTTTCTGCTGCTTTTGACACAGTCAATCATCAGATCCTCCTGTCCACCCTCTCATCACTGGGTATCACAGGGATTCCACTTCGCTGGTTTGAATCCTATCTCACAGGTAGGTCTTTCAGGGTGGCCTGGGGAGGGGAGGTATCCAAAGCACATCATCTGGCCACTGGGGTTCCTCAGGGATCAGTTCTTGGACCCCTCCTCTTCTCCATTTACACTACTTCACTGGGGCCCATCATACAGGCACATGGCTTCTCTTACCACTGCTATGCTGATGACACGCAGCTCTATCTTTCATTTCAACCAGATGATCCAACAGTAGCTGCACGGATCTCAGGCTGCTTGGCAGACATCTCGGAGTGGATGAAAGAACATCATCTACAGCTCAACTTGGCAAAGACTGAGCTCCTTATTTTCCCTGCCACTCCAACTCTACAACATGATTTTACCATCAACTTAGGTGCTTTAACAATTACCCCATCAAGTTCTGCCAGAAATCTTGGTGTTATCTTTGATGACCAGCTGACTTTCAAAGACCACATTGCTAAAACTGCTCGATCTTGCAGCTTTGCCCTACACAACATCAGAAAGATCAGGCCCTTTCTAACAGAGCAGGCCACACAACTTCTTGTCCAGGCCCTGGTCATCTCCAGGCTGGACTACTGCAATGCTCTTCTAGTCGGTCTTCCCTCATGCACAATCAAACCTTTACAAATGATTCAGAATGCAGCAGCACGACTGGTCTTCAACGAGCCCAAAAGGGCCCATGTCACACCTCTCTTCATCACCCTGCACTGGCTCCCAATTGCAGCTCGCATCAAATTCAAGACACTGATGCTTGCTTATAGAACAACCACAGGCTCGGCGCCCGCCTACCTCCACTCACTGCTACCAATCTACACTCCCTCCAGAACTCTGAGATCCGCCAGTGAGCGACGCCTCATTGTACCATCACAAAGAGGCACAAAATCACTTTCCAGAACATTCTCTTACACCGTTCCTGGCTGGTGGAATGATCTTCCCACCGCTATCCGGAATGCCAACTCCCTAACAACTTTCAAGCAACTGCTGAAAACCCATCTCTTTCGACACTACTTGAAAAAAAAAAAAAAATCCTTTTCTACTCTTTTCCCTTTCTAGCTTGTACTTAATTGAACAATGCCTGTTATATGGTATTTTGAGCACTTTGTAGGTCGTTTTGCTTCTTTAGGACAAATCGCTTGATGTATTCCCCACCTGTAAGTCGCTTTGGATAAAAGCGTCTGCTAAATAAATAAATGTAAATGTAAATGTAAATGTTCTTAAGTTTTGTATTTTAGCTGTTAAGCAGTTTAAATCTTGACTCTTGGTTATTTTAAAAGTCATTTTACAATTTAATTTTGAATCATCATTTTAACAGTTTAATATTTAGGTTTCTTTGCTATGGCGACAAATTTGTAAAATTGGATGTAAAGTTAGATACCCTAAACAAATTTGCTGTTAAAATTATATTTCAAACAGCTCTGCAGCTCAAATAATGCACAAGTAACTTTTCAGTTTTTACATACATATATGCATTACATACACTCTACAGTTATAAAATATTAATATGCAAACTCTTCTAGTTATCTGTTTTGTTGAGGAATTTCTTAACAGAGATAACAGTTTGTCATCTTCAGTGCCATCTACCAAAGTGAGAACATTCAAGTGTGATCTCTAGAAATATTGGTAGGAATTAATATTAGGAGTTTGTGTTTTTGTTGGTTTATATTTGCACACCTTGGATACATTAAGATGTGTTAATAGTTCTCCATTACTATATTCCACAAAATAACAGGTAGCAGTACTGGGAAAATATCACCTGAACCTGCAATACAACACAGTGTGAAGTTAGAAGTTTGCTGAACTTTGCATTTATCTTTTCCCAGGTGTAATTGTTCACTACTAGTTGGTCAGAGGTGAACAAAACAAGAAGAACACATAACCACTGGTGTCTAGACATGCACTCAAGCACTTACGTTACTTGCAGTTTACAGTTTAGAGCATTTAGATGTTGACTTGTACATTTTTAAAAACATGTTAGAAATCAAACTGCATTTAAACACTTTAAAATGCATTTATGCGATACAGCAAGTTATCACACTGCATCTGGACGATTTTATTTAGTGTACGAAAGGTGGCGGAACAAATGATTGGCAATTTCATGGTGTAGGCGAATGCTATAGTATGACTGATTTTTTTTTAAAATGTGTCTACCAGTATTAAATCCAAACCTGTGGCCTTGGAGCGGATTGTGAATTTAATAAGTCTAGTCCTACCCGAGGCTTTCTTGAGCATCAAAGCAAAGGCAAACATTTATTCATTAATGGGAGGTTTTAGACATTACACAGCTTCTCTTTTTATTTTTCTGGATTCTATTTTTTTTATTCTATATTTTTCTAAACTCTGTTTTAAGTTAACTTAAAACTTAAAAATTAATTGAAATCATGAAATGTACACAATTGAAATTATTAAAAGTTTAACAATACGTATTTATTTATTTATTCTCAAATTCAGTTTTATTTTTCTCATTTTTTTTTGAATTTTCTGGATCTCAATGGTTTCATTAGATTTTAATAATCAAAAGCATTATTATTTTATTTATTTGCTTACTTTTTAGAAATACTGTAAAAAAATATATTTTTTTTCTGGTAAATAAATTCTTGTAAACAATTTCTCTGGTAAATATTCCTTAAAAATAATGTTTATAAGTAATTGTATTACTTGTAGTAGTTCTGTCATTACATTAATATATTTCTGTCACAGTTTCTTCAAGTTAAACCGCACTTTTATTTTGACGAGTTGCTTTAAAAACCTTTACTATGATAGTATTTCTCAAAAAAATGGTCAAATGCTTATGAAGTGATTCAGTTCAAGCTATTATGTTAATGCGTGGATGTACTCGTTCATTGAAACGGCAGAAGCTGAACACTGTGAGCGTCACGTGCACTTAAGTGTGTAGTAAATGAATTTGGATGCATTTTGTGAAATTTTGTGGTAGTAGTTTCTTTGTCCCACTCTAAAACGTTTTTGTAGAGTACCTTGACAAGATACATTAGCCAAGTCGCGGCGATAGGCTTGTGGGCAGTGCGTCAACGTGCAGTGCCGTTGCACTTCGGGCGTCCCATGTTCGGGTCCCGGCTCACGGACCTTTCTCGATCCCGTCCTCCATCTCTCTCCCACTTCACTTGCTGTCTCACTACTGTCCTATCAATAAAAGGCAAAAGTATTTTGCCCAGTATCGACCAAAATAATAATGACATATTCTTTTAAGCAGCCTGACTATTTTGTAACTTGTCTTACTGCATGAAACCTATAAAGTCACTACTGTTTTTTTCCCTTCATATAGTGTATTGAGTGGGAGACGAGGTCTTTTATGAATCCGCCTGCCTTTGATCTATTGTGGAAAGCAGAAAGGAACTTGATAGATTTATTTCTACACAAGCGGTCCATAGAATTCAATGCTAGTTTATGACCTGAGAAAGTGACACTGGGGGGGAATTTGTTTCAGGTTGTTTTTCCAAGTTCTCCGGTGCTGCCCATAAAGTATGTCTGACTGCAGAAGGTTAGAGGAATGGATGTTGCCTGGGGCATTTATAGGTCAAGATTCAGAGTGCGTTGTGTATTCGTCTTTCTGCAGTGGTGAATCTGATAGCATGTTTGCTGGGCCAAATCTCCAAGTTGCTTTACAGAGGAGCGACTTGCGTAATTTTAATTGTGGATGTTTAAAAATTTTAAAGTATAATCGCAATCACTAAATGTTTTGTGCTTTTTTCCCAGCAACATTTTCTTATACTGGATGATAGTCTTTTCAAATCCTGATAGCAATCTATAATTAAAGTAGTTTTAAAAAAAAAGAAGAGCCAGAGGGTGTTCAGCTGGTGTGGAAAAAGAAATTCGGATTCTGTTACCTAAGTGCAAGTTAAATTCTTACCAATTAGAGACAGACAATGGGCTAAAACTAAGGGAAAACATTGGTATTGTTTTTACAAAATGGAGAAATTTGATGGAATATTGGAGTTTTAATCAATACAACAGACTTGCAGAGTTTTTTTATTTTTTTCTTTCTTTCTTGACAGGTAGGCTAAACTTCAAGTTAAAAGTAGTCTACTGTTACAGACTTCTTTGTCACGATGATGTTTGCATCGTGACAAAGTTCAGTTATTATGGATTTTGTTCTTTATGTCCTAAATCAGTTTATTCAGATTCAATTCCAAGACTTTTGGATCGCACTGTATAAAGTAAGAATTTTCCACAGGTCTCTACAGTGTGACCATTTCAGTAACATTTGGGCATTTTGAGCTTCAAAGGTTTCTACGTGTTTTTGCAATGTTGAATTATGTATCACAGACATATCTGACGAATCCTTTGTGTAAATAAAACATTCACTGTGCAGTGTAGAGAGCTTCGTTGATTATAATGGAACTTGAGATCGCGATGAACTAAGACGAGTGACAGCTTATAATGATTTTTAAGGGAGTTTGTAAATATATTGATTTAATACAACAGTTAAATAAACAAGAAGTTAATATTAAGTGACTTACATTGTCTGACTATAACACTATTGCCTGATTTTCATCGATAAAAATAGCCTGAAACAAGTCCAACTGAGCCACTTCACATCTTCATTCAAACACAGGATTGTTTTGTTTATGATTGGACGTGCATTTTTAAACTAATCTAGTGACTCCATGATTTAATTTCCCATTCATAAAGACAGTCACTTACTTTATTTCTGAATGAATAAGCCGTTCAAATGAGTCGAATGAATGATTCAGTAATTAAATCAGTGACTTGCCGCCGCCTACTGGCAGTTTTAGTTTAATTTTTAAAGTATATTTTTAGTTATTTAGTCATTTAATATTTCTGTAATAATACTTCCTAATCAAAGAGCTATATATATATATATATATATATATATGTGTGTGTGTGTGTGTGTGTGTGTAAATTTTTTTATTATTTTTTTTTTAATTTGACATAAAAAGATTACATACTTTTAATAAAGTTAGAAAAATGCCAAAATGCCATTACAATGGTAAAAACTAAATTCCCTTGTAAATCACTTTATGGAGTCAAATATCACTTCGTAATGGGAAGGCTTATTTGTTTTAAAGTGTGATTATTGATTAGAAGGTGCTCCTGAAATTTTGACTGTACTCCTAATTTTTGTTTTGTTTTGTTTTTTGGAAAATTTTTTATTACACATTTCAGTAAAACAACAGTAGTGGTACAGGTATCTTGTAACAACAAGCACAGACGTGTTTGTTAGACATTCAAATACATATAAATGCTTAAGAGCAAAGACAAAAATAAATGAAAATGATAAACCAGATTTAGAAAAAAATAGTCACTGAGTAGCTTCAAGAAAGTTCCAGAGAGAGGACCAAATTCGCCAGAACACCTCAAATCTTTGATGTAAATCATAAGTTATTTTTTCCTGTGGTAAAAGTGTGGTCTCCTGACTCAACCACATATTGACTGAAGATACCTGAGCAGTTGACCATATATACATAGTATACATTTTTTGGCCAAGTATATACAGAAATTCAGGACACATTCTTTATCACAATCAAGACACAGTTCCACTGTACAGTTCAAAAGGTATACTTTTGGGGACAAAGCACAAGTCTTTCCAATTATTTTTTGAATAATTTTGTGAATCTCTTTCCAGTCACTTTGATTTTGTCACAGTCCCAAAATACAATCACCACTGTGCCAATGTCTACCTTACATTTAAAACATAGCAGAGAACAATTGGGAAATATTCTATGGAGGCGAAGTGGGATTAGATAAATCCTGTGAATACATTTATAATTTTGTTCGTGAACCAAAATTGAAGCACTTTTGGGAAATATATTTGATCAGACAAATAGTCCTTTTCCCATATCACCCTTAAAGAGTCAAAGGTTGAAGGACCAACATTAGACAGCAATGCATATAATTCAGAGATCTTTCTGCTAATTTTTTTTTAAGCTAGGAGCACTTCTCCTAAAAAGAAAAGTAAGCGTTGAGCCCTGTTCCACATTGGACTTTTAATGAAGCTGTGTTATTCTTAGTCTTTAATTATGCCTTTAACAATCCTCAGTGAGATTTCAAAATACTTAATATCAAATTAGGTAACTTGTTAAATTTAACACGTTAAAGGAAGAAAAGTGAATATTCAGTCATCATATATACAGCCAGCATGACTTTCTTTCTCCTGTGGAACACAAAAGTAGACATTTTCCAGAATGTTCACGCTGGTTTCTACAATATAATGAAAGTGAATGGGGAACATATGCTATCAAGTTGTTAAAAGGTCAAAAATAGCACTGTAACAGTATTCTGTATGACTCATGCACTACTTTAAGGCATTCAGTAGCTTTGTATGAGGAACACTGTGGTCACTATTCATTTTCATTGAATGACTAAAGAGCAGCATGAACATCCTGGCCGGCATCTCCTTTTTGTGTTCCACAGGAAGAAGTTATTTTAGATTTCAAAAAGGGTGAGCGAATGACTTTTATTTAAAAGTGTGGTGGAGGTGAATTTTACATTCACACAGTTGCAGTCTGGGAGTATGAATAGATCTACCCTTGTTTGATCTTTGGGAAGGCAAATTGGTGCCCAAAAACAAAATAATAAAAAAAAATATTTGCTGAAACAGCGGTGTGGTTGCCCAAGGATTCTAGCAGCTCTGATGGTTCTTTGTTTTGCTCAGACTTTGATGCCCATGACCGAAGAAGGAGAGAAAGACCAAGAAACGATTGAATTAATGTCTGCAATGCGTCACCTGAACAAACTATACCAGCCCTAAAATAATTCCATCGAATATGAGCCTTATCTCAGCCTTGGAAAACTATTTCCAAAGCCCTTATCAAAATCCTCTTTTATTCATTTATCATTTTTTGTGGCCTTGAAGCCAACAGTCTGAAAACTATCCTCCACAAGGCTCCAATTACTCTTCGCTTCCCTCCGTCCCCACGGCTCTGTTTTGCTAAAGGAAAACAGTTCACCTCCAGAGCATCCCGTACCCTGCTGTTGGCTCTTTGCAATTGATGTTTGACTGGTTTTGTTGTGTTAAACTTGAGATTTTGCTAGAGAAAAACACCTTTGGATAGGCCTTTATTACAGAGAACTAAAACAAAGTCTCTTTGCTTGAACTTAAATCAATTTAATTCTTGGCTTTGTTTAATTTTTAACTTTTTGACACATTTTATTGGTGAAACCGTGAATTTTTAATTAGAAAGTTAACCAATTACTGAACAACTGTTCGCTTTGTGATTTTAAATGTGTTTTTCTCAACATTTAATTAGTAGAATTTTTGTATTCCTAATCAAAAAGCTTTTTTTGCACCATTTATTACCACTGATTACCCTGGTGAAAAATATTGTAAAATGTATTTAAAATACATTTATATTTGATTGTGCTAAAGTAGAATTATTGAAAGTATACTTTAGGTAAACTTTAAAGGAGAAGTCCACTTCCAGAACAAAAATTGACAGATAATGTACTCACCCCTTGTCATCCAAGATGTTAATGTCTTTCTTCAGTTGTAAAGGAACGATTGGTTATTTTCATAAAAATAATACAATTTATATACTTTTTGATGCCAAACACTCGTCTTGTCTTACTCTGCCTAGACTGTTTTTTTTTTCCCGGCTCATGACAGTTAGGGTATGTCGAAAAATTCCCATTTCATGTTCTCCCTCAACTTCAAAATCATCTTATATCGCTGTTTTACCTTTCTATTTTGAGGGTGTTTGATTTTCTTTGCATGTTCACTTTGCAAAGACAGGGTCAGTACTTTGCAGTGATGTAGGATGATTTTGAAATGATTTTTGAAGTTGAGGGAAAAAATACGATTGGAGTTTTTCGACATACCCTAACTGTCTTGAGCCAGAATACACAGAGTTTAGGGACAGCAAGACAAGACGAGCTTTTGAGATTAAAAACTACTTAAATTGTATTTTTTTTAATAAAGATAACCGATCGTTTCGCTAGATAAGACCCTTCTTCCTCGTCTGGGATCGTTTATAACCGCCTTTGGGATCGTTTGAAGCCGCATTTAAACTGCATTTTGGAAGTTCAAAATCGGAGCACCATATCAGTCCATTATATGGAGAAAAATCTTGAAATGTTTAACGCAAAAAACACAATTTCTTTACGGCTGAAGAAAAAAAGACATGAACATCTTGGATGACAAAGGGGTGAATACATTATCCAGGGTTTCTGCAGGTTTTTTGAGGGTAAATCTAAGATTTTTTTTAAAGACCTTTTTGAGACCAACTAAACAAAGAAGGGAAAACAATAAGTTCTCTAAGTATTTTTTACTTTCACTTTCAAATTAGCAGCAATTCGGCATCTAGCAGATTTGTTTTTAGTTTGTTTGCGTTTTTAGCTTGCGTTTAGCTTGTAAAAGTGTTCTGCGCATTTTTCTTTTTTACCTTTAAATTAGCAGCATTAACATAAACACTGTGTAACCAAATTAAAAAGAAAATGAAGAATGTTTATTAGCCAAACAAATAAGAAAGCTTGGAAGCATGGAATACACCTTGATGTAATATATATATATATATATTTAAAAAAAAAAATAAAACATTAAATGTTTAAATAAATAAAAATCGGCAAAAACTATGGAACCAAATAATTATGAAACTTCCACTATCACCTTAGATAAATGGCAGACATCAACAGGCTAAATATATTTTTAAACAGGTGCTTTTGTATTTCGTTTTGAAACTCTTTCACAATATTCTCATGGTCTCACCTCTCTCTTCTTGTCAGTCAGCTCGACTCACTCTCTTCAGGTGATAAATGAAATCTGATCTGTGATGCGACTCTGCATTGAGCAGTCATGTTCAGTTTTAATTGTATTGTCTGTTCTCTAACTCAACTAAATGATTTTTATTACTATAAAAAAAATCAAAACGACAAGTTCTTCTTCGGGTGACTGACAGATGAAGCAGCACAAACCCTGATTATCTGTAAATTTTTGTTCTGGAAGTGGACTTCTCCTTTAAATAATATTGTTTTTAAATGCTAAATATTTAAAGATCATACAATCCTCATCAGTAGTGACATTAAACCATATTTTAGATTTGTGAGAAGAAATGTGCATTGTGTATTAATATGTTAATACTTTTTTTTTTTTTTTTTACCAGGATATAGATTTGATTAGAATGATAGAAATTATGATGTTATTGTGAAATTATTCTAATTTAAATTACTTAATTAACTTTTTCCCCCCAGTACACATGACTGTTTTCCACTCTCTCTTCTTGTCCTTTATAAATGAACTTTTCTTTCCCCCCGTGCCTTTAAATGACCTCTGTTAAGCTTAGAATAGTTCATATGTGAACTTAAACGGTCATATGTTAATGTGCTGACATCATAACCATAGCATGTTGTGAATGACCCATTTTTGCAGTTGCATTTTTATAAAGATGCAAGGTGGACTTGCAAGCTGCAATATTGTGTGTTCATAGCACATCAACAATTTCAGAAGAGCAAGGGAACTCCTGTTTTCTGTGATATGTCCCATTTCGGTATATAAACATGACGTTCATTACGCAGGAATGCCATAATTGTCAGACCTCCTCAGTTTTAAATAGTGTACAGGCTCATTTGAATTGCTAAATTAGGGATCTTGTTAAAAATAATCCTGAGGCGCTCTTTCTTTACATTGGGTTGCCGCAAGGTTCTACAGATTCAACACAAAGCACACAATGATTTGTAAATGCATTTTGTTTAAAAACAATGTCGTATTTACATCTTATTACCTTATTATGACTGTGCAGTCCAGGTTGCTAAAATAGCCATATTTTTTGTTGTTTTATGCTATTATTCTTGGTTTCTCCCTTTAGAAATGTAGATTTATTTCTTCAGGCTAGCCTTTTTTGACTGAAGAAGAGATTCTTTTACACTTGGTTTGATCTAACCAGATTTCCTTGGCAAGGTTCTGTTAACACTTGTATATTTTGATTCAGAATGGTGGTACATTTGTTTCGGATAACATTGCTAGATAACAACAACACATGCAAATTTTCAACTGCCCTGGTTGCAGAAGTATTTTATCCATTCATTTTTTCCATAGGGACAAAATCACTGCGAATGACAAACAAATTAGAAACAATGGATATATATACAACTATGTATTTTAAGTTGTTGATTATACTGTATATATTTTTCTTGTTTTATTTTTACTTGATTCAGTTGTTTTCTTTTTTAATTTTTCTAAACTCTGTTTTAATGGTTAAATTAAAAAAATAAAAAATAAAAAGCATGTCTAATTAATTAAAATCAGTAAAACTTGCACAATTTAACAGAAATGTATTATTAAGTTTATTTTATTTTTTTCTAAATATTTTATTAATTTATTTTTTTCAGAAATACTATTGTGCATTTACATTTTTCTGGTAAATAATTTTTCTGGTAAATATTCCTTAAAAAAAAATATTTTCATAATTTTATTATTAGTAGTAGTTACATTAAGTATATTTCTGTCACAGTTTCTTCAAGTTAAACCATACTTTTATTTTTGACAGGTTGCTGTGAAGACCTTTAAGTTTCTGTTTGTATATGATATAATGATGAAGGGATTTTCTTAAAAGAAATGGTAAAATGCTCATTAAGTGACTATCAGAGCAGTTCTAGAGATTGTTTATGTTCATACACTCATTAGGGTGACAGAAGCTGAAAACACCACAAGCATCAAGTGCACTTCAGTATGCGTAGTAAACGAAACCGCGTGTCTGCTCCATTCAACAGGATTCATATTTAAATAGTATTTTTGGTGGCTTAATATTCACAGACACTAATCCATATCACATGATTTAAGTGTACTGATCTACTTTTGATTTATTTATCCAAAATTTGGCAAATTCCATGACATTCTGTGTTATACAGTACATTCCATTTTTATGACTGGATAGCATAGGACCCTATTTATATAAGCAGTAAACTGTACAGAAATTCACCTAAACTGCACATCAGTGTCTTTTTAAGCAAAATCAAGTTCGGAAAACAGTGTTCCGTTATCCAAATGAACCAAACTTGGATCTCAAACCAATCTGAGTGCACAGTGTGAAAAGCAACCTGAGTTACAATATGTTTTTGTAGTACAATGAACTCTTTTATTTTCAAAAGATCAAGGAGAATTAGATTTTTCACATAAGAAAAAGACTCCTGAAAGAAATACACTTTTTTTCCCTTAGGTTAGAAAGAAAATCTTTGAAAAAAAATAGGATTTTCCCCTCAAGTGCCCACCAGGTGAAATTTAAACCTTTTGATTTAAACTGCATTATGTGTCCAGGTCACACAGTGCATATTACTGTAAATACTAGTAATGTATCACACACACTCTGATGCATGTAACAGAAATACACTTCTAAGAAACTTGTTTACGTGTGGATTGTCACTCTGTGTTTTATGTGTGGATTGTCACTCTGCATTTTTAGCGATCACAAGCATCTTGTGGTGCCGTATCAGAGCAGATCAGAGCAGATGTTACGGGCGTACCCATATGTGTTAGGTCGCAAACCTCAGCTTACCGGTAGATTCCACCAGTGGCTGCCATATGGTCACATATAGAGGTGAATCAGAGGCTCAAATCTACCAGGACCAACAGATTAGAGCGAGACCGCTGTACAATTAATATTCCAGGATTCAATTAAATGGAGCACTCAAATCATTAGTGCTCTGACATTCATTTACTGCTAACTTGGTTAATGGCACTTTTCTGTATAAGCCTCTCTCTCTCTTAATGTGTTGAATGTGTTTCATTTTATGCTTGGTCTCCTTATAAAAACACATTTGCTCCTTATAATTGTATTTGATCAAACTATTGATTTAATATTATGTGCTTTAATGTATGCACATTTTTAGGAGATGGACATGCACTCTAAAGAATGGTTACAAATAGATAGATAGGGCCCTATGAAATCTGTTTTATTTTTTCCCAAATTCCGTCTATTTTTTTCCATTTAATTTTTTCTGGATTTTGTTTTTTTCCATTTTAATTTTTCTCAACTCCTTTTTAATGGTAAATTCTATTAATCAAAGAGCATGTCTAATTAATTAAAGTTATGAAACACATACAATTTCACATCAATTTAATAAAGGTTTTACAAAATGACATGTTTAGGGCCCTATGAAATGTTTTATTTTTCTCACCATTTGTTTTATTGTTATCAAATTCTGTGTTTTAGCATGTCTAATTATTTGAATGCATACTTAATTTATTCAAATTTATTCTTT